>NC_142949.1:20484790-20529790 GCF_046866305.1 Octopus bimaculoides | reverse complement strand
GTAAATCAGATTTAGCAAACAGTTAAGTCTAGATAAGATCACAATAGAAGGGACCTTAATTAAGGAATTAGATAATGCCATGGAATCGGACTCTAAATCCAAAGTGGTGGCGGCAAAAGCAGTTTTTACCGTCATCTCAAAGCCAAATGCAAAGCGTGTTGAGTCAGAGCTAAACTTCGTGCAGTGGGAAGAGAAAGTATTAACGTTGCCGGATGGGCATGTGTGGAGAGTCGGAGAGGCAGAGAAACCTCTATCAAGTCTTTAACGGACGAACAGGGGCGTTCGATGGAAGGATAGGAGGAGACACTAATGGCTTTTCACCAGCATTTCGCCCGGTTGTTCGGGGAGAGCGGCGGGCTGGACCATGGGGAGCTCTTAAGGGACCTCCTCGCCAGTGAGCTGCGATTCTCGGCACGGGAGGCGGAATGCTGTGAAGGGTCGATTACGGCTACGGAAGTTGAAGAGGTGCTGGCTGAGTGCGTCGAGGACAAATCGCCGGGGCTAGATGGTCTGCCCTATGAATTTTATTGTAGCATGGAGGACTTGTTCGAGCACTTGCTGGCCTGCATCTACACAAACTGGCAGCAGAATGAGACGTTTTTCTAGCTCTGTGAGTCGAGAGTGGTGACGCTGATCAGAAAAGAACCGAGCAAGGGGAAACCTATCAGCAGTTTTAGGCCCATAACTCTACTTAATGTAGAGTTAAAGATTTTGGCCAAGGTGCTAGCAAAGGGGTTGGCGCGTGTCACGGAGAAACTTGTTGGGAGAGCGCAGACATGCGTCATCCCAGACAAGTCAATCCAGGACAGTCTCCATCTCCTGCACTACACCTTAGAACGGGTGGGTAAGTTATCCGGTAAAGGTGGGGAACTGGTCCATTTAGACCAGAGTAAAGCTTTTGATAGGGTAGACCACCAGTACCTGGCGGCTGGACTGGGCCCGGATTTCCGTGATTGGATCACTGCTATTTATGGCGACATCAAATCTACAGTTCAGATAAACGGTTACCTGTCGGCGCCTTTTATAATTTCGCGCTCGATTCCTCAGTGGTGCCCCCTGTCTCCGCTTCTGTACGTACTGGCTCTTGAGTCATTGCTGCGGAGGTTGGAGAGTTTTTTTGGGGGCATCCCCAATGAATTGGGATGTGGTAAGTCTGTTTCTCCATATGCGGATGATGTTACAATCACCGTATCTGATGAAGCTCAGTTATCTTGTGTAGAGGATGCAATCAAAGGATACAAGGCTGTGGCAGGGGCAAAAATTAACAGGGACAAGTCCGTCGGCTTGTGATTCGTCACCTGGAGTGGCAAGACGATACCGTTTAGTGTCGTGGGGCACTGGATGGAAGGTCCAGTTAAATTACTTAGAGTCTGGTTTGGACCGGACTCCCAGTCGGAGAAGAATTTGGAGTGAGGTGGCAGACAGAGTGACGGACCTGGTGTGGAAGGGTGCCATCCCTGAAAGGGAGGGCGGAGGTAGTGCATGTGTTATCTCCTACCGTCTGACCATTGTCCGTTGCTCTGATTCATGGCTAAACAAGTTGGAACGCCTTCTCTTCCACTTTTTCTAGAGGAGGGAAACCGTTTGTGAGGCACTCCGTCTGCTGCCAAAAAACCGCAAAAGAGTGGGTTAGGGATGCTGGGGCTGATGATGTGCAGACATGTGCTGAGGCTTAGGCATTGCTGGCCCTACCTGGAGGGTGACCGGGTGGGGAATCCGCAATATGGAATCGTAACATATAATTGCCAACTAAGTGTGGTGTCCGTTGCAGGACAACGCTACTGGTGTTTATAGCCCCAGGAAAACATCTCCTCCAGCCATCTAACTACACACATTCTGTGTCCGATTAGTATTTGCGAGGGGATGTCATCGCTCCCAAGCATTAAGTGATACACACGGACTGGAGTTTCTGGGTGGTTACCAGTCCTCAGCGTGTGTTCATCACCAGCTAGTGATGAAAACTCACCCCAAAATACTATATGCTTTTTCCAGCGATGAATCGTCGCAGATCTCGAAGGAGATCATTAAATCTCTGATAATTCTGAAACACTGTCCTTGATCTCATTTGGGTCAGCTCTGCGTGGTGTTGGTGTGAATTTTAACCCTTTAGTTAGAAATTAAAAATAAAGAACTTACCGCATCTAATGGATGATACAAACCAGAATTAAGTAGAGAACACAATAAAAAAATTAAAAAAAATTAAAATTACAGATTTCTCCTCTTTTCTGCAAAATAAATGAGTGAACAATTATCTCCCCGAGCAATATTTTTCCCCCTTGCAATTTATCTCTTTCAATTATCTTTTGATGAGCAATACGAGACCGGTCCTTACATCAATTATGTTGAAAGAACAAAATCTTATTTTGCACAAAATTGTATATCTTTATTATCTTGGATGGCTCTAATATACTCTTACATCCTGTAAAATAAATTTTCTGTGTTTTTTCATCTTTTCTCTTTCTATATATATTCACCACGTGTGTTTCCCACTAAAATATTTTCAACCTGAAATATATATACATACATACATGTACATATGTATATGTATATGCACACATGTATATCTATATACATATACATACATTCACTCATACATACATGCATGCATTCATACATGCACACATACATGCATACATACACGCATAATACACATATCTTATCTTAGCTACTTTCTGGTAAGCCATTACTAGAAAGAATTATTAAAATAAGTGAATGTTGATGCAATATGAGGCCATTGCATGACACTTGAGCCTGGCGAAAATTTGCACATTTTTATACATAATGCACAGCCGAGCTGGCTGAAGAAATAGGCGCTACGGTATAAACTCTTTTGACATGCCTTTTCAATCCTCCAACTGCGTGACACACTTTTCTACGTTACACATATTGTGGACAATAACCATATCATAATTTACCATGGGTCGATTCCTGTGAGTTCTCTTATGACTGACCAGGCCCGTACGACTCAAGCACCTCCTCTCGCAAACCACACTCTACTACCAAAAGCAACACTCCTTCATTCTTTCTAAGACTTCCTTCTTTCTAAGACTTCCTTCTTAGACTTCTAATCTTCTCGTACTTCATTCTCTCTCCTTCAAACCACGAACATCCACTGTCCAATCTCTTCCTCCATCCATCTCGGTTTTGTGCCTCCCTATCCCAATCAACAACTGAAGCTCCTGTCTGTGTCAGAGCAATTCTTGAACCTCATCTTAGGTTTATGTGCTGTTCTCCTACCATCTTTCAACTCACCATTGGTCGAGAGCAACCAATGACACTCCAGAGCGACCTGACATAACATACATAAATACATGCATACATAACACGCCTGAATGCATACATACGTACATACATACATGCATTCATAGATACATGCATGCATACATACATACATACATATATACATACATACATACATACATACATATATACATACATACATAATATTCAACGTTGGTAGCAACTACCGCTAATTGTGTTTATTCAAATTCTTCCGAAAAGAAAATGATGTCTTTGAAAAAACAGTTAATTTTTTGCGTCTCTAGGTGGGGCATAATGCCAATAAAAATGAAAATAAACACACGCACGGGTTCAATATCACTTCGTTATTTTACCAACTAACTATACAATGGTGCGTTTAATAATTGCTTGTTAGTTTTCTGGCAGAGTCCTTTCGTCACTAATCGCGGACTCATCAATGACATACCTTCATACTTCAAGCTCTGCAATGCGTTTGTCTGAGAACTAGTCTTATGCCTATCTGTGTATGTGTATAGTTAGGTAGGTATCTTGCAAACCAAATAAAAAAAAGGAATCAATGAATCAACAACTCTTCTTTGAAATTCCTGTTGATGTTTCACTTCGAGTTAAGTCTCTTCATTCGTCTTCTCTTTCTTTCACTCCTTTATATTCATACGCATACATACAGCCATGTAAGCTTGCAAACACATACATACTTAAACAGTATCACATGCACAATACCATACACAAGCACCGGCAACCATACAACACTTGCGCATAAATGTGTCCATGTTTTTAAGTAATATATGTCTCCATATTAAAGACGACTGTTGAATTCAAAGTTTTGGCGTCACTGTCTTTGAGACGGTGATAAAAATACACTTAGGAACTCCAAAGTTCACATACATGTTGTAGTAAAAGAGGAATAATTACTAAGATTTATATGTGTGCGCGTGTATGTATGTGCTTGTGTGTGTATGTGTGTGTGTGTGTGTGTGTTTGTGTGCGTGCGCACGCGCGCGTTTAAATATGTATCATGGATCGCGACATTGTCATGGACGCCAAAGTGAAAAGCCGACCGAAGAAATTTCTTCTTGGGTGTTCATTATTCCAGTAATCTGTTCATAGAGGAGATATTACAATTTTTTGAGATTCGTATTTTTGTTTGTAATTTTTGGTTTAAGGCCGTACTTATTTCTTGTCACTTGATCTTTTCTTTTTCTTTACGCAAAAACATATTTTTCAGCCTCATAGGTTTTCTTCAAAAATTGTGTCCTTGCAGCAAGCTTAAATCTATTTTTTATCCAGGCAAAAATTCAGGAACATAAAATCCTGCGATAAACTAATAAAAATAAGATTAATGTGAAAACATTGTAGTGTCGTCCTCTGGATTTTCTCTGATGGTATTAAAGGCATTATCTGGAAGGAGAAGTGTTTAGTCGATTATTTAACAGATGGGATTAAGATTTCTGTAATATATACGTGCGGCAGTAAGGCGCCGTTAGCACCGGAAAAAATTGTTGGTTGCATCTTATCTGTCTTTTCGTTCCAAGTTCGAATTCAGCTGAGGTCGACTTTGTCTTCCATCCTTTCGGGATCGATAAATTATGAAACAATCGCCGTTGATGTAATCGACCTACCCGGCTTCTCCGAACTTGTTGACTTTGTGCCAAAATTCAATGTCCCCTCATTTGTGGGTCACACATAACATTCACAGGCCATTACAGTCAATGCATTCCTTTGAAATATTTAGCACATGAAAATTTTGATATGAATAAATAATTATTTCAGTGAAGAAATAATTTTCACATGAAAACGATACTTAGGAATAAAATTTATTCCTGCTATTTGGCATCATAATTAAAATTATATTTGCATCGTTTTGGCTCACGATATTTTTTTAAATTTCAGTGACTTGGCCAGAGGTTTTCCACTGACCAGATATCCGGACTGAATGCTGCTAACTGAGGGGATTCCACTAAAGGGAGCTAAGGACCAGATTATTTTGGTTAATCTGGCGTCAAGATTTGGAGCGGTAACACTCTTTGGGTTTTGTACAATTCACTCCACCACCACCGCTACCACCACCACCACCACCACGGCCGCCGCCTCCGCCACCTCCACCACCAAATTTATTCAACCTTTGGTCATTTCAGATTTCATCAGAATATTCTCGCTTCGCAATAGGATTGAAACGCGCATCACGCCATTGAGAAGCCCTGACGCAAACATGTCTTCGACACTTTTTGCTGGCACATAAACAGCCATCAAGACGATAGACGCCGACGGACTTTGTTCTTAAATAAAACATATATATATATATTGATACATTTAGAAATTGTTCCTTCGAAACGAAAACATAAAGAAAGATGATAGATAAGATTAGGTTCAATTCTTGTTATTTAACATCATCGAAATAGTTATGTAGAATTTTGATGGCATTAGAAACCTTGTGGCAAAAACAAAAGCAAAAAACAACAACAAAAACACGGCTAAAGAAGATGAATTCGACGTGATTAGTGTTCATTAAAGAAATGAAAAAGTGAATAGTTGCTCATTAGGAATGAAGCTGTATGTTTTCATTTCTAAGCACTGAAGTCAGCTGAAGCAGAATGATTATAGGATTCCAACAGTAAACAAGCAAGAAATTACTCCTGTCGTTCCAATGTGTATGACTGGTACCTATGTGTAGGTGAAATGTTAAGATTTTAGTCAACTTGAATGCAAAATACATTATATCTAATGAAGTAATTAATTACGAAAAATTCATGTCTTGATAAGTAATAATTATGTTGGAACTCTTTCAGTTGTTTAGGTATAGTTTTACTTAGCAAATCTATGAACAAACGCGCCCTAACCATGAACCCCGCCGCCCCTTTCTTTCAGATATTTGATAACTTCATTATGCAAAATAGACACCAGATTGCAACAAGAATTAATATTGATTTGTATTACTATATAAAGAATATGAATAGTTTAAATGTGGAATAACTTCGTTGCTCGTAAATCGGAGGAAATTCAACGCTTCATCCTTCGTTTGCCGTTTCGAAAGATGTTTGTCATATTTCAAAACCAGTATTTGATATTCAATGGAACTATACTTAACGACCATCATGGCAGAAAAATCCAGTGACCTAACGGTGTATCAGAAATTTGTATATTTCAAGTGGAAACCAGTGACATACTGACTACGAGACGTTCATGGTAGCTATCAAGGAAGGCTGATCACTGCGTCGTTGTTGTCTTAGGCAGTTTGTAGAGATCAAACTATTTCTTTTGACGTGTCAGTAATAATCTCTCTAATTTTATCTGCATTGTCCATTGGTTTCTGTTTATATGATAAAGTCTGGAGAGTGGGTCAATGAGTTTCCAATGGGGTCCCTCCGCTGGGTTGGTATTCTTCCATTTGTGTCCTCAGCCTGTGTAATGTTGTCGCTTTCGTGCACCAACAGTACGAAAGAGGAAATATAGAACACTCCTCCTACCGAAACCACGTTTTCAGGGAATCATGGATTCAGAGATGTGGTATTATCTAATGCTACTGGAGGGAGATGCTTCCCATAGTTAGATGAGGAAGAGAGAGAAAGAAAATGGAGAGAGAATAGTGAAGAATATTTGAGAGGGATCAGAAGGTTATATTTACTGAAGATAACGGCTGGAGCAAAAAGTGAGGAACGTTCCAATCTAACTCAATCGCTTATCTATGTTTCGTTCCACTGTGTAACTATATATTCTCTAATATTGAAATCCCCTCTAACTGAATTCATTAAATATTTCTGCGTGCAAATAGTAGGAAGGAAACAGGAATAATTATTCTTCTCTATGTTTGTCCCAAAGAACTGCAGCTATGCATTAATAATGTGTAGTCAACAACAAAATTTCTTGGACAGATTATTACTGACACACTGAAAGAAATAGCTAACATACTATATTTTGTATTATTATTTATATAATTTTTGTAGAGAACGATTGTGGCTAGCATTTAATATTTCAGCTGCGGATAATTTATTCATAGGCAACTAAAAAACCATTGTTAATTAGTGGCATATTTTACCTTTATTAGCTGCAGAAATTATCGAACATTAATAGGATACGATACCGCAGTTACAACATTTAATGGCGGAATTCTGTTCGAGCGCCCAATTAAATATTCCGTCACTAAACTGAATGTACATATGGTTTTCAATACGCTTTTATAAATATTTAATGGTATTTTATAAATATTTTTTGATAGATAATATATTTCAGTGTAAATAAAGTAAATATTTCTACGAAAAATAGCTAGATGCATGGTATATATTATAATACATTCATATTTTTATATTATGCTTATGTGCGCGCACACGCTCGCGCGCGCGCGCGCACACACACACACACACATTTATACACAGTTTAAATAATTGTAAAGTAGGTGTTAATTAAAATACATTTCATTCTCAAAATTTAATAGAATCTACAGATATTATTTAATCATTTTGTCAACGACTCTTTTCAAACTGACGTCCGTTCTGCTCCAGGCACTGCTGACAACGCGAAGCAATGGAATCGCAAACATTACAAAACAATTCATTTGGTATTTGTGTGCATTCTCGTTCAATGGCTTCCCTCAAATCAGCGACTGTTGCAGGCTTCATACCCTAGACTTTGTCTTTTGGGTATCCCCATAAAAAAAAGGAAAGCCTAGTGGTATGAGGTCTGGTGAACGCGGAAGGTGTTCAACAAAACCTATTCGTTCAATCCACCTGTTTGGCAAGATTTCATCAACGAATGGTCTTGCTGAAAATAAAAATCTTCATTTTCAAAGTCTTCCCTAATGCTTGGCATGACAGACTGTTGCAGCAAGTTCAGGTAAACGGGACCAGTCACAGTAGTGTCAAAAAAGAATGGTCCAATTAATCCTCTTGATGATAAGCCACACCACACTGCAACGCCTGTTAAATTAACATGCGGATTCTCAGGTCCCAGTAGGTACAATTGTGGCAGTTGATTGACCCATTTAATTTGAATGTGGTCCCATCACTCCACACGATCTTTGTTGGAAAGTGTGCATCTTCTACACATCATGCCAAGTACCACTCATAATACTGCACTCTTTGGTCTGGATCAGCGTCTTTAATAGCATGGACTAATCTTGGAACGCAACTTTTCCATTCACAACGTTTCAAAATGCGCTGGAAGACGATTTTGAAATACCAACCTCGCGACTCACTTCTAGCACAGATTTTCTTGGACTTTGGTGATACGTTTCCAGCACTACTTCTTGCTTTGTGAGGGTTGTCAATGTTCGTGGTCTTCCGGAACGCTTCTAAACAGTTCCATCGGACATTCTGAACAGTTCCATCGGCTTCAAACTTTTCTCTAATTCGAGTGATGATAAGTTGTGTTAGGTTATTACATGTTATTCTTCCAAATCATCTCATCAATTTTGTTCTTTTTTTATGTGAGTACTTTATACATACATATCTGTACCCACTGTGTATTTCATGCGTGTATATATGAATGTATTTTTACATATATGCATATATTGTCGCTTTGTGTATATATTAGTACTTAGAAGTGTATATCATGAATGTGTATGCGTGCATATGAGTATATACACGCATGTATGTATATATATATATATATACATATATAGGAGAAGAAAATGGATATAACAATAATGGGAAACTCGTGGTTTTCGCTGGTATGTCTTTAATTAAATAGATAACAAAGAAGGAAGAAGCAGAGATGAGGGTATCATTTACGATCGTTTCAATTTATTGGTTTAAGTAAATCTCTTCAGAATGCGAATATAGATAGATGCATCGGTTACGCCTGCCCTGTCACCCTCTCCGGCTAACTCGCCCCTGGCGCTAAACCTCCACCACTTCGACCTACGAACGTCTTATTTGAGAGTGGGGTGGTGGGGTGGTCGCCTTAATTTGCAACTAAATAATACTCACCCCACCCTAATTACAGAACAAAACTAACCAATCTACCACAAGCAAACCTCTACCTAGCGAATTTACCAGCGCAAGGCGAAAAATTTAATGTAAGAATTACCATCTTGCTTACATTAACATCACATATGTATCAATTATTTTCGCATCCTAACTGATGCATCTACCTATATTCGCATTCTATTTATATTCACATTCAACATAGTAGTTGAAGTAACGATACCAGGGAGTTGGATGATTATAACAGTAAAAAAGAGACTTGAGGTTACCTGATACAAAGTATTAATGCTACCACACACCATTTAAGGATGGTCTATGTCTGCAGACTGCAAAAATTCCCTGGACAGCCAGACATTTAGTTTTTAACTTGCAGAGTTGTAATGATCTGGATTATTTTTGGATCGATGACAAGACTTGTATTTCGGCTGGACATGTATATAATTTAGATCCTGTCTTAACTATGCGGTTGACTCCACCCCGAAGAAGTGGCAACTAACAATAAGTGCACATAAAGATACAAAGTTTGCAGTGTAGATTAGTTAATTACAGCAGAAATATGCGTAGGTGCAGAAACGGAGAGAAGTAATTAACTGCTGAATAAAACTGGATACAAATTTCTATTCACCTTTATTATAAATTCATTATTTTCTCTGCCGGAAACATGCAGTCTCAATAAAAACATGGATCTACCGATTTGATGATAGACTGAGGAGAGTCAGTCAAACTAACTGCAGTGATTTTTTTACACCCAGGAAGGTTAGTCAGCATTAATAACCGATAAATGCGACTACGATACCCACTTGGATTCTATATCCCTGCCAACCAAAGTTTGTAAATACATACATATATATATATATATATATATATATAAAAATATATATATATATATATATATATATATATATATATATATATATATATATATATATATATATATATATATATATATATATATATAAATATATATATATATGTGTGTGTGTGTGTGTGTGTGTGTGCGTGCGTGCGTGTGTATGTGTAGTATCTATATATGTATATATATATATGTGTATATAGATATATTTATACACACACATACATATATACATAATATACACATACCTACCTACACACACACACACACACACACACACACACACACACACACACACACACGCATGTATGTATATAGATGAAAACATGAAAATGAGTGAGTGGGTTTTAAGCTGCAGATATGTATTTGGCTAAAAATGACAAATAAGTTGCCGTTGTAGATACTATAATTGAGGCGGTGAGCTGGCTGGACTGTTAGCCAGCCGGACAGAACCGGCAGCAAACCAACCAGTGTTTACGATCTGAATTCAAATTCTGCCAAGATTTTGCCTTTCGAAGTCGATGAAGTAAGTACTACAGTAGTTGATGTTCTCGATTGTCCCTGTTCCACAAATTTGTGTCCGCAAAATTTGTATCTATAGGGTGAAAGGGATATCAAATAACATACGAGATAAATTTTTCATTTATTTTTATTCAATTCGCTTCTATTTAGGATAAATCTATAGCCATGTGACAAATGGTATCAACTCCAAATAACAAGGGGAGACAATCACAAGAAACAATAATTTTCCGAAGTTGCAACGCATTTAAGGAAAAGACAATCCTATTGGAGACAGAAAGACAGTATCACCGGTCTCTACTGCTGGTTTGCTTTCCCGAGATTACCGAGGCTTTAGAAGTGAAAGCAAGAGCTTTTCTGGTGCTTACAACTGTGTTACCTCAGGCAAACTTAGAATTCTAAGTAGGTGGGGGTCTATAGTTTCAAGATATCTTGTTGAACGCTCTGACATTTCCACTGCTTTACAGTTCCAAATTGGGACTTTGTTTCATCTATACTATAAGGCAAGATTTGAACTCAGTAACTACTTAGACGCAACCAATACCGTTAGTTATTACTTCTAACGGTCTCACTGTTCTGCCAAAAGCAGTGATGCAAATGGTAGTGAGGAATCTTTAAGAACTGAGAATTAGCGAAAATGTTAGTGACTATAACGATGTTATGAAGATCGCTATGATATAGGAAGATAGAAAGTAAATTAATTAAACTTCAGTCATTAATTAGAGAGACAGGAAAACTGCTAATTAAATTCATGATGAGTATATTAGTAATTGATCAGCAATGGTGGTGGTGGAAGGACTCATATTTTGTTCATTAAAAATTTGGAACCTATCTAACCTGGCAAGCTATACTCTCATCTTTATTCCCCTGGAATATAAATGTTGAGCGTTGGCATATGATGGCGTGATATTGTCTTCGAATCGTTAATGTGATGCCCTACAAAGAAAACAACCAACGGCTGGAATCCCAGCAACTGAGCATTGTATGGGTGACGACTGCTTCGTCATTGGTGCAGTAATGAGACAGTTTTGACTTGTTGCACTCAGTGGAAATATAATTAGATATATTCTGTATGCTATATACTCTAGATATACATTTAAGCTGATGACAACATTTGTGAGTCATGAATTATATATATTTTATGATGGTCACCACCACCACTTTGGGTACTACTACCTAAACATTTGTTAACCTATTCTTTATTGCAAATAATTTTATTGAATTCTGCTCAGCTTTACAAGGATAAAAGAAAAACATTGAATTTCTTGAAACGTAAAGGCAAAACTAAATATACTGCATAGCCATTGATACAACTAATGTTTCTACAGCTACTGCGAGTACTTTTAGTGGATGGTTAAATCGATACTGTTGACCCCACAACATAACTGGCACTTTATTTTATCGATCCCAGTATGATGAAAGTTGACCTCGGTAGGTTTTTTTACTAAAAAAGAACATATCTCTTCCAAGTGGAAATAGACATTTTCAAAGTGCTAACGATTCAGTCAATTCACCGCCTTATAATAATAATAATAATAATAATAATAATGATGATGATGATGATGATGATGATGATGATGATGATGACAGAGAAAGTAAAGCCAATAGCCAGATACAGTTGTCGGAGATCATGAAGAAAAAAAAAATGCTTTCTAATTGATGACAACGTTTCTCTAAAAGAAATGGAGAAACTTTCTTTTAGAGAATGGAGAAATGAAGTCGGCGAGCTGGCAGAAACGTTAGCATGCCGGATGAAATGCTTAGCGGTATTTCGTCTGCCGCAACGTTCCGAGGTTGACTTTGCCTTTCATCTTTTCGAGGTCGATAGATTAAGTACCAGTTACGCACTGGGGTTGATGTAATCAACTTAATCCCTTTGTCTGTCCTTGATTGTCCCCTCTATGTTTAGCTCCGTGTGGGCAATAAAGAAATAAGAAATGGAGAAACTTTCAAAATACAAAGACCTGGAAATAGAGGTAACTCGAATGTGGAATCTAAAAATAGAAACAATTCCTATCATAGTAGGTGCCTTAGGTATGATAAAAGAATATTCAGACAAATACATGACAAAAACACCAGGACTTACACATATATATAACATACAGAAAATTGCACTACTAGGCACTGCACGCATCCTACTTCAAACACTTTCAATACAGTAACCATAAGAGCACCACATCAAACCACAGCACATACCCAAGGCACACAGAGCTGCGCTCGGGAGTGAAGTGAAAGCACGATATAAAAATAAGACTACTGAATAATTTGTTGTAACCCCCGTCGGTCATGAATAACCACGGGACTGCACCTAGAAAGTTACCCTCCGAGGCACAAGTCTGGGCAAGGTTGTTTATGGAAGACCAGTTGTCGCCCATGCATACCAGCCTCCTCTCCCCACGCCACCGGTGTTATCCAAGGGAAAGGCAAAGGCCGATACATCTTGGCACCAGTGATGTCGCAGCTCATTTATTAACATGCAAGTGGCTGAGCACTCCAAAGACACGTATACCTTTAACGTAGTTCTCGGGGAGATTCAGCGTGACACAGAGTGTGACAAGACTGGCCCTTTGAAATACAGGCACAACAGAAACAGGAAGTAAGAGTGAGAGAAAGTTGTGGTGAAAGAGTATAGCAAGGTTCACCACCACATCCTGCCGGAGCCTTGTGGAGCTTTAGGTGTTTTCGCTCAATAAACACTCACAACGCCCGGTCTGGGAATGGAAACAGCGATCCTACGACCGCGTGTCTGCTGTCCTAACCACTGAATAATAATAATGATAATAATAATGATGATGATGATGATGATGATGATGATGATGATGATGATGATGATAATAATAATAATAATAATAATAATAATAATAATAATAATAATAATAATAATAATAAAAAACACGTCAATATGCATAATAGAGAACCACTTCATAAACTCTCAAATACAATCCAAAATAGAAAATAAATTAAAATTTGAAACTATGTAAGTGTTATATCGCACGTTCGTATGGCGTGCCTTCGCCAATAACGTACCCCTACTCAACTACCGAATTCTCACTTCCGTCAACTCGACTCAACAGAACTCGACGTCTAGTCTACCCCACGGCCCCGGGTCGTTCCACGCGACACTTCGCTTCTACGACTAGCTGTTATAACTTCCTCCATCATTTATACGTATTGGATTAGCCTACTTATCGTCTGGGAGCGTGCACACAACAGTAACAAAGGAAATTATACATGAATTGAAACCAGATCTCTTACGAAAACCAAATTATTTGCGCAGCTGCTAAGACAATTGAAACCAGTTGTTTGCGCCTCTGAAAAAAAAAACAAAAAAATACAAACCTGAGAAAAATTACAAACTGGAAAAGTAAAATTGAAATAGTGAAAGGTGAAATGTCAATATTGAATGAACTAATCAGTGGAAACGATGTAAAAACTAGAAAAGAAGGAAGATGAAGAGAAAACATAGATTCTCATCAAGAGAAGAACTGTTTTCAGCAAAAGAAACACTGCACAGTCCAAACAAAATCTCGAAGTATACGAAGATTTGAGAAGAGAAACAAGTTTTACGAGCAAAATAAACTGTTTACATCCAATGCGAGAATATTCTACAGAGAACAAGGGAAGGAGAAAATAACTGTTGAAGACCTCCCTCCTCCCACGGAAGAATTTGAAAACTTTTGGAAATATACCTGGAATGATAAAAAGACTGACAATGAAAAAGCAGACAGGATGAAACACACAGAAGGATCCTACCAAAACTTACCAGATCAAGCATGGGAAGACATCACAATAGCAGACTTAAGGATGACATATGTGAAGGCTCGTAAGTGGAAAGCTCGCATCGCTCACGTGCGCACACGAACAGTTAGTCCAGTTACTCTATGAAATTAGGAGAAATCCTACCTGATTGGTTAGCAAGAGATATTACTTACCTACACCAGAAGAATGATGAAACCAATTTTCCTCAAAGCTATCGGACCATAACATGACAAAGTGAGTGACGACGAGGCTGATATGAATGCAAAGACCAACTCTTAATCAATCGCATGATTCTTCAGAACTGTCATAACAAATTTAGAAATCTCAGTTCCGCATGGATTGATTATAAAAAGGCCTTTGACAGCATAACGCATTCGTGAATCTTGAAATCGCTGGATATCTTCAAAATTTCTCCTGTGATTTCAAACTTACTGAAGCACAATATGTCAGTGTCAATGAATAAGATCGCAGTAGTCATAATAATTGTTGGAGCCCTGGGAACAGTGAGTAAAAATCTTCAGAAGTACATGGAACGAATAGCGGCTGCATTAAGGGTGGAGCACTTGCAGAAAACAGCACTGTTTTGAACCGCTCGAATACTTCGGAAGGTGCTCGAGAAATAAGGGGCGTTACCTTAGTTCACTGGTAGGGAACAGCTAGCACCGTAGTACGTCTTCTGCATTAGAAGCTGTGCAAAGTCAATAAATAATAATAATAATAATAATAATAATAATAATAATAATAATAATAATAATAATAATAATAATAATGATGATGATGATAATAATAAAAATAACAACAACAACAATAATAATAACATCAACAACAACAATAATCATAATCTTAATGATAACGTCTGTTTATGCATAAAGATTTTACTTTGAGAAAGATAAATGGAAAAATTTCGCTTCTGTTCCAGTTTAGCATCGGGTGAAATAATTTCAGCGATGAATGCTAAGCGAGTCGTGATATCAGTTGGCAGGGAGCCGACATCTTCACCCTGCAGCGCTCATCACTGAATCCAGGGAAAATTTGAGTCGTGATATGGAGACAGTGTTTAATTCATCTGGGTGCCGTGTTTATCGAGCGAAATATGAGCTCACCTCAAATTGAACGTCTTAATGTCAAATAGGTTAACATTAAAGAATGAATAACATCTTTTGTTCATGTTATATCCTGTTGAGTAGGATTTGATGTCATGTACAGAAATCAAAGATATTGTGAAAAAGATTACTGTGGGAATATGTGTATGTATAAATGTGTGCAATTACACACGCACACACACACACATTCACATCACATGCAAACAAATACACATACACACACTTATACATACGTATATATAATGCCGTGCGCTGTAATGTAATATATTAGTGAAATATAATCAAGTAGAATAGTTTACACTTTCGTTATGGACTGAAATATAATGTAATATTATAACAGGTAGGTTACAGCTGCGCGCGCGCACACGCACACTCACACACACACACACACACATGGCCTCAACACCATAAGCTCTCGCGGTCCATCGCCAAGACATGGCACCATAGGAATTGCCTTTACCAAAGCTTCTGGTTACCCCAGTAATAGTGAGTGAAATTCCAGGATATTCGAACTAAATTTGATAATTTTGACAGGAATGAAAACACAACACCTATTACGAAATTAAAAGGATTTTAAAAGATTCTAAAATATCAACTAGATTATAGCTGCAACATAATATTTTCCTCAAAGTAGCTGCCCTCAACCTTCAACACAGCCTCAACACGGTTTCAGAACCCTGCACCTGCTTTCCTCATTGCGTTCCGGACAAGATCTTCGAACAGCTCTTGATCTTGGCGTCCAGCTCGGCCTTAGTGTTTCAGGCAGCACAGTTGGCGTGTTTCTTTACTGCGCCCCACGTGTGTTAAATCATGGAATTACATTCGGGGGAATTAGGAGAAAAGAATTTGGTGATGTTGACATCACAGAAATTCTCAGACAACCACTTCTGAATTTTCCCGGAGGTGCAGCAAGGAATCGAATCCTGCTGCCAGAAATGCCACCATTTTGTACTAACCTTCTTAAGTCAACATTTGACCAGAGTCTCCAACAGCTTTACATATACATCTGAACTGAGCCTAAGGCCCTCTTCAAATTCGAGGGATGGCATGACATCCTCTTCATTGGAAACACACTTTCAAACCATGACAGTTTGGGGTAATTTGTTTTTCACGATGTCCCATGTCGCGATGTCCACGCCACGATGCCCATGCTACGATGTCCATACAGTGGTTTGGCATTTAGTTTCACATTACGAAGTAAAATATACTTCAGTGTTAAAGGCTGTAGGAAGTTGGTGAAATAATGGTTGCTGCCTGGATGTGAACGCTATTTTTGTTGGTTCCTCTGCGTAGTCGATTCCGAGAGAATGATGAACATATCACCCCGATACCTGATTTTGAATTGATTTACTGACCCTGCAGAGACAACGTACAGAATTTCGTCTCGGTGGCATTAGAACTCAGAGCGCAAGAATGATTATCACAATATATTCTATCCTGCGCTTTAACGAATCTGCCAGTTCACCTTGTATATACTACCATGTGTTTACGTGTGTGTGTTTGTGTGTGTGTGTGTGTGTGTATGAGTGTGTGCATGTATACGTGTCTGTAACGTAGGTATGTTTGTATGTATGTATCATAGAGTAGTATGAGATACTGTTATGCGGTACGCCTTATTGTACGACAATACAAATGTGTAAAACGTAGGTTCTAGGTAGTATAATGTAGTATATTGTTATATGTGAAAATCTATGTTACGTTTTATGATACAATAAATGTTATAACATATATTGTGTTATATTGTAGGTTTGCCAAACTAACTACGAATCTAACAAATTATACAGTAAGGCCTACCAAACTAAGCTATGAGCCTAACAAATTAGGCTAGAGGATCTGCGATAATGCGCTATTGGACCTACCAAAAATGGAGGAAGTTCAACATTTATAAAGATGAATTATTCAAGAATGTAGTTGAATTCTACATACATAAGCTCAAGTTAAAGGTTGACGTAATTGACGAATAATGTATAAATATTACAGACGAAGTGTTATCCCCAAACCTCCAGCGTCCTTAAAGAGGCAAACGGGAACACATTAGGGACACTCGTTCAGAAACATCTTCGTCTTACCACTGATATTACTACTCTAGCTTTTGCTCTTATTGCTACATTTGGCTGCCAATCTACTAATCACACCGAATCCTTAAAAGGAATATCAGAATGAGGAAAGGGGTTAGAAACACACAACGGTATTATGAAAAGATGGTCGTGCCTAGAACTACTTTCATCATAGGTCTGCTCGATCTGAGATAATCTGGGTCTGAACCACAAAGCAACACAATCTCAGCACCGCACAGTTAATGAATGAGTTTATAAAGATCAGGGTATCAGAGATTTTCCCAGAATTCAAAGCTGCCATTTCACCCCCATCATAGAAAAATAGTCACGTGGAAGTCAATGAATAGACAATAATATGTTTTTTTGGAGGTGGGAGAGAAAGAAAGTTATTCTGAAAGTAGAATGTTTAGCCTAATGGACTCAGATAAACTACCGAACGGTCAGTGAGGAGGAAAGTTGATGACCTGATAATAATTGAAACCGTAGTCCTCATCCCTTGAAACCAAATACAAAGTTTTCCCCCATTAAATTCCATTCGCATTGCTTTGGACAAACTGAGATCATGATAGAAAACATATTATCTAAAATGCTGCACAGAAAAAACGTCCTGGAACTAGGAAGGAAAATCGCCTACGTCACTGATTTCACAGGGAGACGCCTTCATGACATAAATTCTTATTTCTCTTCGAGTCTAAATGCATTTAGCAACTTGTCTTAAAAGAAATCAACATCCCCCTCACTCGGCCTCAATTAAAGTTAATAGAGCTGTTATATAAAGAAATTCCTTTCAATTTGATTGAAAACAGGAAATTGATGGTTTTTACGAACAGAGATGCCTAATTCACATTACTATTTTGATGACATGCTGCCAAATTTGGTGTCTGCTGTGAAAAATTCAATATTGGCTTTTAGCTTTCAATCAGTTTTATTTTCATGATAGATTCCCGCCTAGAAGAAGCCATGGCCAAAAAATATCCTATTTATCTCCATATATGTATAAAAAAGAATAAAATATATCTATCCACCTACCTATCAAACTGTGTGTGTAAGTTTGTGTGCGTGTGCATATGTGTGGATGTATGCGTGCGTGTATGTATGTGCATGTGTATGTGTAGTTAGAAATACGTTTTTTTTCTTTAAATACATAAAAAATGTTTTTGTAGAAGGTAATATTTATCATAAAACTTTTCACAGTTCCACACACATACCCAAACACACACACACACACACACACACGCACACACACACACGCGCACACACACACACACACACACACACACACACACACACACACACACAGATATATATATATATATATATATATAGATACAAATGGACATATCAGGCACACACACACGTGTACACACACGTACATATGTACACACACAACTCTCCCTATCTCTCTGCATATATATATATATATATTAGTATGTAAAGCTGAACCGAGAAAATTATATGAAGCAAAATGAATGCCAGTGGTGTACGTATGTTGGTATGTTGAGTATAATAATGATCGAATGCCAGGTCTAAGTGGTATAACTAATGTTTCAATGCAAAAATATCCACGAAGATTTCTATTTCACCTGATAGTAATGGAATCTTTTATACAATAGCAATAAAAGAAAGAAATAGACAGAAAACATTTGGAATGTCCTCATAAACAATAAACAACGTACAGTTACGTTAATTAAATTTTGACAATAATTCTAAACCACAGTATTTGAAGTATGTAGGTTATGTTACCTTCCGTAGCGAGGTGAATCATCTTAATTCTTTACAATATTTCATTGACATCATTGCGGCTAAAAATATAAACTTTAAAATTTTTATACCCTCCAACGACCAATGAAAACCACAGTACAACAGGACAACAACCACAGACAACAACAACGAAGTTTGTACAAGAGCATTGAAGCTTTCAGTTGTACTAGCAAACGGAAACTCCCTCGAATTATAACGAACAAAAGAATGACACACTCAACAGAGCATTCGTAACAAAATGATGGGATTGTCGTATATGGAGCGCTATTGTTAATAGGTTGGATGTCGGGTATGACGTGCTTTATTTCGAAGACCCGGTTGTGGCAATGATCCTTTCAGAAATAGGAGCAGTGAGTTTTCTGAAAAGACTGCAAGATTGTGTTTGTATGGCAATTACATAGAAATTTGAAAGGATCGAGTGTTGGGTGGTAGGGACTAGGGTTAGGGCTTGATGGTTTAAGGAGGTGAACACAACATGGATGGTGAGAGGAAGCAATACTAGTAAATGAAGTGGAAATAGAACGAAAGAAACCAACAAAGTAGAGCAAACTGAAGTGAAGAGGCAGTAGGGTGAGGAAACCAAATCGTGGGTTATAAAATCATTGGGGTTTTGACGGAATTCATAGAAACCAATCGGGAGAATTTCATCTAGTTGCGCTCTGGGCCACTTGTATATGTAGTAGCATTGGCATTTCGTTATTCCGTTGTGCATCACACCACAGGGTGTTAAAGGAAGTATGCCCTGGTCATGAAGTGGAGCAATATTCTTTGTGATGCAGCGTATGTTGATAATGTGAGATTTCCAAAATGAAATCCTCTGTGATTGGGAAGCAGTAACTGACAGTTTCAGTTGGTTATTGTATTTGTTTGTGAATGTTTGAGGATTTTATTGGTGTGTAATGATTAAGTCTTTCTGCAGCAAAATCATTGGTAACCGCTGTTATCACTCATTAAGTACCGTAAAACAGTTCTGAGTTTATATTTTACTGGATGCAATTTCGTTGCGTTTGTAAACATGTAAGCAAAGAAAGAAAGAAACAATCAAATAATCAAACAAAAGGCTTAAATTCTTTTCCCTAATCAATCTACGTCTTTGTGTCGCTAAAATTCTCAGAAATCTGTATTCTTCAGCCATTGGTGTTACCTTTCTCTTATTTTACTCCACATCAGTGTTGATTGTAATCAAATTCCTCTGACCCTTCGTCTCTTTATTCCAAGGTGTGTAGCGCACTCATTATACATGTGCTATATTTCTAAGAAAGTGAGACATGATTTAAAGAGGGTTTGGCTGCTATTTCTACTACTCCCAATGACTCCTTATAGAGAGAATGTTTCGATCATCTTCTTACCATTACTGCTTTGGTCAGCAATGATTAATTAAGCCTAGGATCAACGACAGTCGTTCCACTTTTGACTGTCCTATCCTTCTTTGAACACAGGGAACAAGAGACGACCAGATTATCAAGTATGTTATTCTCTTTGTCAGACAATAAAAATTTGATTATAGGACTGCTATTTCTAGCATCTTGAGGTATGATGAAGAGTCTCCTGCGTGGGTTTGTCCATTGGTGGTGGGTAGTAGGGATAGTTCATCAGGATACAATTGACTGGCGGTCGATTTAGAGGTTTCATAGTCAGAGGGATTACTAGGGTGAGGAGGGTATAGCCTTTGTAGAAACGGAGCCGTACCAGTAATACATGCAGGGATGATCTAGGTAAATATTTTCAGAAGGTGATTCATTAACTTCACGAGGAAAACTTCATGGCTTACCGAATATGAATATGTTTTTAATTGTTTTATATAACACAAGGCCATAAATAATTTCAATTAAAACGTATATTGTAAGATACATGTCGATTTAATTTTGATTAAATATTCTAACAGAACGAGGCATAGATATTTTTAATGAAGGAATTAAGTAACAAGATACATTCAATTTATTTAAAATTGATTTAGATCTTAGATTCTTCATGTAAAATTTCCTGTGGACAACAAAAACTTTGATAAAGAAAACTGCTAGTCCAACTGGGCTACGTTTTATATCGGGGAACTTGATAACCATATAAATAATGATGTTAGTGAAGTACATATAGGAAAGAACAAGATTCAGAAAAACACTGTGAGGGTTGTACAATTCTTTAGAATTGAACCGAGCTTAGTGTAAAGTCCTAGATTCAGAGACTAGAGTGAAAGACACAGAGAAAAATTTAAATGTTACGACTTATTTTGTAAACCGTGTGAGACGGTTTTAATCATATGTAGTTCAGACATTGTTGTGAATAGATTGGACTCTTCTGAGAAGTGATTACAGAACTCTGATGTTGAGTATTAAATACGAGAATGAACTTTACCACAAAAAGAAAGAAGTGAGTTTTATTATCTATGTTCTCGTCACTAAAATCTGAAGTGTGTAAATGAACATTATTAAGCTAACTATTTTTCCTATCCAAGTCCAAGATATTTCTAACAAGTCAAGTCACAACTAGAAAGATTTCAACGGCGATACTGTCTGTACAGAACAAAAAGTAAAAAATCAAATTCTACTGAAACTGCTATTGCAATTGTTCACCAGAAACATATTTTTTGTTGTCCAAATATCAATATATTAGAGTTTTTTCACCCCGCAATTTTAGATCAAAATCGTTTCTATAAAGAACTCAAAATTGCGCATAAATAAATATAGAAATCGAAATTTAAAAAAAACAGAAAAACATGTTTAAAAGGAAAACCAAAAACCCTGCAGCAGCTCTAACTCAGGAATTGTGTAGACTTTCTGCTATTTTTGAAGTTATTTAATTATAATTCTACACTTTTCTTTTAAATTTCACAAATAATGTAATAAAAATTGCAACGAGGACATGCAACAAATATAGAAATAACCAGGAAGAAATATAAAAAGCAAAACAGTGAATAAATAAAATTATAACTATAAGAACGTGGTCTCTACACTTCTTTCATTTGGTTGAGAATTTTACGTTGGAATTTCATGAGAAAATATGACATGAATAAGCAGTCACAAATTTATTTCAACCATTTTTATTGCATTTATTGCTAATATGGATGAGCGATAGATGAAAGAGATGGAAATTTTCATGACGGACAACCTGAGAATGAGTCTGTCTGTGCGTACGTATGAGGCATTTGCGTGAATATGAAAGAAAGAGATAGAAGTACGTGTCAGCAAAATGACGTTGAAGTATTTATGAACATAACTTGTGTGTGTGTGTGTGTGTGTGTGTGTGTGTTTGTGTTTACAAGAAAGTGGTTGACTGTGACTTTGCAGTTTCATTTCAGCCAATAAATGTTTACGAATATTTGTACATATATACATGCATCCATTCATACACATCAATACAGATACATACTCACGAACATCATGAGTATAGACATACACAAGAACATGTATCCGTACGTAGGCAGACTTCTTTAAACGTCTATATATGCGTAGGATTCCATGTTCTATATACACATTTGCGTATATCTAAATTATATTTCCTCCTACACACTTGTATACATCAAAAATATTTAAAACGCATACAACCCTAGGTCCATAAATTCATGCACATGTAGACATTCATATATTAACGAATAGATAAATATATATAGTTGTATAAACCATGTGAGTGCGTAATGTATATGAATATATGTGAGGATGTATGTACATATATGTGTATACACACACATATACACACATACGTAAACATACAGTAATATGTGTGTATGCGTCTATGTATATAGGCGTGTATGAACAAACAAACACACACATAGACATACACATATCTACGCGCACACACACACACACACATACACACACACACACACACACACATTCGACACCGTTTTTTTCCGAAAGAAATTTGTGCGAATAAATACAGCATATGAAAATTTGGGAGTAATGAATACCTATCAATTTAATGCCCGCATTCGTAGGCATACGAACGTGCATACATATATGCATGCACACATACATACATACATACATACATACATACATACATACATACATACATACATACATGTAACTGCGTGTGTGTGTATGTGTGTATTTATATGTGTATTAAATCATATATGCTTTCATGCACATATATGCACATAAGACAAAATCCTATGCATAAATTAAATCTAAACACACAAACACGCACATATTCACATACGTATATACGCATGTATACACGCATTCCTGTAATAACGCAATTATTTTTCCGGAAATACTAGGTTTTTAACAGCAATCTTTATTCAGTTATATGTGTCCAACCAATTATGAAACTGAGTTTCTGAATGAATTATAAAACAAGCATTTCTTTCGAAAATAGCAAAATATGTCAATTTGTTGGTTTTACAGACCTGACTATATCAACATTTCACTAATGTTTCTCGTGCAAACATCGATTTGTTTATTTTCCTTTTTAAAGTCTTTCTAGATTCATATTCTGAGTGTTTACGACTCCTTTTCACCCACTGAAGTCAATATGTGCGGGGATCACCGCTGCTTCTCAATCATCGCAAAATGACGCTTGTTCTTTCCAACTTTATTTCCCTTTTATGCTCTATCTACACACACACACACACACACACACACACACATAATACATACACACTCTTGCATGCACACACACACAAACACACACATACACATATATATTAATAATATTAAATGTGATTCGACGTTTCCTATGCAAGGATTCTCGCCAATTCTCAGACCTATAATACAAGCTACTGCATTAATATCAATGGCGTTCATAAATTGTTTCCAATGACATCGAGGGACTCTTATATTGATTGTCAAGTATGAAGTGTATATTTTGGGTTAGTTTAAAATACACAAAGGATTTTATCATCCCGTTTTCGCTGACAAAGTGTCGTATATTCTCTTTTAACCTAGAAAAACTTCATTAGTTGTTAATCTTTATGGTTTTAAACTTTAACCAATCCAATGAACAATATATTGCTCTAAAATATCAATATGAACATATAAGAAATTTTACAGAGTAACATAATAAAACTGATTCGTATTCTGCTCTTGGCTCACACTATTTCGATCCATACAACTTGATTTCTTTTACTTGTTTCAGTCATTTGACTGCGGCCATGCTGCAGCACCACCTTTAGTCGAGCAAATTGACCTCAGGACTTATTCTTTGGATGCCTAGTACTTATTCTATCGTTCTCTTTTACCGAACCGCTAGGTTACGGGGACCTAAACACACCACCATCGGTTGTAAAGCGATGTTGGGGGGACAAACACAAACACACAAACATATACACACACACACACACACACACACACACACATACACACACACACACACACACACACACACACACACACACACACACACACACACACACACACACACACACACACACACACACACACACACACACACATATATATATATATATATATATATATATATATATATATATATATATATATATATATATATATATATATATATATACGACGGGCTTCTTTCAGTTTCCGTCTACCAAATCTACTCACAAGGCTTTGGTCAGCTCGAGGCTAAAGTAGAAGACACTTGCCCAAGGTGCCACGCAGTGGGAATGAACTTGGAACCATGTGGTTGGTAAGCAAGCTACTTACCACACAGCCACTCCTGCGCCTATTAATTATCTTTAGTTAGCTCTTTCTCAGAATTTTGCAGGTGCACAATATTGCTATTCCGTTCATCATACCGGGGATTTTCTTCTATTCATTACTGCTCCTTCTGTGGTTGAAATAGAAGGAGCACTAATGAATAGAAGAAAATCCCCGGTATGATGAACGGAATAGCAATATTGTGCACCTGCAAAATTCTGAGAAAGCTAACTAAAGATAATTAATAGGCGCAGGAGTGGCTGTGTGGTAAGTAGCTTGCTTACCAACCACATGGTTCCAGGTTCATTCCCACTGCGTGGCACCTTGGGCAAGTGTCTTCTACTTTTGACTGACCTAAAACTTGGTACTGAAGCGATGATTGTATTCATTAAAATCTTATCCATTGCCAGAAAATATACCCTATCATGCGACGTCGGCATTTCGGATAAGCGTTAACATTCGCAGTCCTTATATGCCACTGATAATTATGTAAGTAGTTGTCCTATATCAACAGAAAATTATTTATAATTCCTTGGTATGGAACTGAGACAAGAGAACCATCAGCAAAGTATTTTATATTTAAAGATATGACTATTTACTGAATTACACGTGAAAATACTTTGAAAATTGATAGCTTAGTTGCGACAGCTTGGTCTCTTCTATAATAAATTATGTAAACAATATCTGATTCATGCCAGCATTCTATATGCTAGAATATTTCTCATGGTCAGACATGATTATTTACATCTTAGGATTCTGTAAAATTGTTACCAGTGTTCCTTTCACTCTATGAATGTTGAATAATGTATAAAATTAAAACAAACGAACTCTCTAGAAGGCGTTTTTTAAAATTACTTCTGTAAAGTCGCCGTACACAAGAACCTCAATAAATCTGCAAACTTTCTGAATGTGAAATTAGAAAATTTCTCCAACTGTCGCCAGTTCGATATTTAAGTGTAAGATGACCCCATATTTTGACTGAAATTATCTCAAGTGCAATAATATTCACTGTATTTCTTCTCTCTGTTTTAATCCATTAATAAGGCACTCGTTTGAGCTTACTGTCTGTCATTTTAGTGCCATTCCCTGCATGCGATACTCTAAACCCGACCATAATAAACCTGTTAAAAGTTTCATAATTTCAATTCATGACCTCATCTTCCCATTTCGGTTAAAGAGATTTTAGAATTTCACTCATACAAAACTAATTTATAAAACTAAAATTATATTTCTTTAAATTGTTTTCTGCACTGTTTATTCTTCGTGAAAATATATTTCAATCAAATATCTGGTTTATTAAATATTTCTAAAGTTACAATCCTTGTTCTTGTTCTAATTAATAATAATTAAGCTGAATTGATTTCGCCATATCATCTACTTTCTGGAGTGTTATCATCATTTTAATTAATTACTTTCCTAACGAACTCTAAAGTGCATGCGCATTTACGTCAGTAGACACTACTTGGATGTAATCTTTTAAATAAATTTCTTCTGTCCTATTCAACTGCTTTGTGATACCTATATTCCTAATTAAATATATTAAAACCGATTTATATCATTTACAGATTGACCTAGATGTCCAAATCGTTACTTCCCTTAACATTCTGCAACAAATGGATACTCAGCAAAAATTTGATTTCCATTCGATTCTTTATTATTATGGCAACCTCTAGTGAGGTCTCTTTATTTTACAAATTTATTTTTTTAATAAATAACATTCATTCTGCATCCTCCAATATGACAAATAAAAGTTTTATTTGAATTCTTGCTTCCCCTTTTTTCTCTTCTCATTTTCTACGTTGCACAGCTGCCTTAGTTTTCTGTCTCCATAAGGTTCCATATTTACAGATACCTCTTTGTCACATTTCACTTGGAAAATTTCGTTTTGAATGAAACTTGTTACATTCTAAAAGCATTCATTTATACATGTCTATCTATCTATCTATCTATCTATCTATCTATCTATCTATCTATCTATCTATCTATAGTGTTGTTGCATCGGATTTTAAGGTAATCGCCTTTTTCTACAGTTTATTGAATAAATTTAATGTAAGGCACCCAGCTTTCGTCTGGGTGTGTTTTCCAATCTTTCTCGATTTTAAAAGTGTCGACAAATTTGATTGTGGAGCGCTGGTCGGCGTCGTTCATGGATGAACATTTTCCCAGACTTGGAATGACGGACGGAAAAAAGAAGAATGAATCTTTTGAACGCACACACTCCAAAACAAGCGCTGGAAAAGAAACTGCTGTCAATGCCATGAATAATAATTGAACGACCGTTGTCAGCCCTGTCATCACCACCACCACCACCACCACGACTACCACATCCACAACCACAGCAACCATTAACAACAACAACATCAATACTATCGCTACAATTTTGCCTGCTGATTCGCATGAATTGTGAAGATATTAATACTATTAAGAATGCACCATCCACTGTTTCTGGTATCGCCGATACAAACATTACCCCCACCACCCCCACCACCACCACTACCAACAACAACAACCATAACAAAAAGAGCACTATAGTTACTAAACCAAATACCCCAAGCACTGCCACTACTGCCACTAGTGACACCAATTTTGCTGCGACAACCGCCAACACCCACAACGACAACAACAACACAAAGAAAAGTTCCATAAATTTTGCAGACATGTTAAAGCCAAAAAAAAAAAAAAAGAAATTGTACATATCACAAATGAAGAATTACTTGAGACCAGGTCACTTTTCACAACATCCGGACAAAACTTAATATTACACACACCACAACACGTTAGAGAGGACGTTGAAAAAAGGGCAATTATGTATAAAATAATTTTTAAAAAACCAAAAATCAACAGAACAAATCACAAAAACAGATATAGAAAAATGTGCTAAACCCTTCATGAAAATCAAAGAGTACATAAACTGGGGTCCCAAATATTATACTATGCAGGTCCGCTTCCATAATCAGGAAGAGGCAAAACAACACTGTACGCAAGCTTTACAAAATGACGAACTTGTCATGGTCCCATACTACATGGGGCAGAGAGTTACCAAAATGAAAATAAAGAACGTCCCACCCGAAATTGAATCAAAGTGGATCACATCAACGATATATTTGCATTTGAAAACAATAAACATCATAGAAATAGCTGTTTTTCATAATGAAAATTGGACAGGCAAATCAATTGAAATCACGGTCCAAATGGATCAAGGTTCGATCGAAAAATTGCCAAATGTGATCCAACTTGAGAACGAACGAAGCCTTTATGTGGTGGTGGAGGGGAAAAAGCCGCGTTGCTACCTCTGCGGCAGCCCAGACCACTTAATAGCAAAGTGCGTTTTGGCACATAAGAAACAACAAAGGAAACAATTACAATCAAAACACAAAACAAATGGAAGACAACCTTTGCTACCAACACCACCAAACCCACAAATGATCCAAGAAATATACAAAAAAATGGAATCTCGTCAAGAAGAACATACCAACAAACAAAACCAAAGGACATCACCATCAACACCAAGAAGAGAAACAACACCATCACAATTACCTCCGATACCGAAACCAACTTGAGAAACAACACCACCACCAACATCAAAAGATAGAACAACACCAGCATCAAGAACAGCAACCAAGAAAACAAATATCAATGAAGAAAAGACAAATACTACCCCTAATTCCCCAACAACACACACCACACAACACAACAACGTCTAAAATTACACACACAGAACCGGATGCCTTGCCCTTACGCCCTTCTAATCCGTCGGACTTTTCGTTTAACGATGAAAGTCCAGTAGAATGGCAAATAGCCACAAGGGGCAAAAGAAAAAGATAAAAAAAGAAACAAGACAAAATCAAACACAAGCAAAGCAGGGAGGTACACAACCCTTGAAAGCCCCTTACACAACCAAACCAGCACCAACACCACAAAAACGCATACACTGCTCTCTGCTATAAACACAAAAGACACAAAACTAATGAATTATATTGCATCTCACACAAACATGTGATGACTTCAAAAATAATAATCACCCACGAACAACACCACCAGAACATATAAAAATAATACACATGACACAAACCCAAAACCGCACACTCAGATCCCTGTATCCAAATGCGGTAGGGGATTCCAAAAATTCATATCCAAAATATTATTTAAAGACCACCTCCAAGACACTTCAAAAGAGAACGAATGTAAAACTTTCGAAATGAGTAAGTAACCTTCTCTCTCGTCTATTTACTGTTTCGACAAAATTATGCTTAAATTAGGTTGTGCAAATGTATTTGGTTTGGCGTCAGCTTGGAAACAAGTTTATCTTCTAAATGCATCAAGTCACAGAACGTAGAAATCATAGCTATCAGTGAAACCAGACTCAGTAACCCGCAGGCCCTCGCGTCCATGTTTGGCGGACAATTCGATATTTATTTTTCTCCCTGTCTACCAAACATGGCTGGTGGTGGTACCGCGGTGCTTTTTCGGAAGAAAAGGTACTTACTTTTATGTAGATTTTGAACTGCCTGATTTGACCTTGGTCTTTTTTGTAGGATTTCTCTCCAAGGGTACACCTAAACTGTGAACATTTTCTATTCCCGTTTTTTGGGGGTGGGGAGGGGGGACATTATAATTTTTGTACGCTGCACACCCCAACGATTTCAATCCCTATTGATTTGCCTTTTATTTGTGTCCCACCCGACTCACCTCGAAAATGAAAACCTCTACGTTTGTATTTCGTCCAATTTCTGTGTTTAACCTGTGTGGCTATAATAAAAAGATATCTATCTATCTATCTATCTATCTATCTATCTATCTATCTATCTATCTATCTACCTCATCCAAACACAGCACGCGCACGCACACACACCTGTACCTAATGAGCGTTGAAGCGTTGATTTATTTGAAAGAACTAGGAGTGCGGTATTATGTGTATTCAAACCGAACCTTTTTCAAGAGACTACAATACAATTGCAGCTCTGTGTGACATTTAAACAAGGAGTGCTAACAATTCTGTGGCTGTAGCTTGATGTCCATTGGTAGGGATGACTCACCTTTTCGTGTTTGCCTTCTGCTTTGCTATTTAGCACCTATTAATTTGCTTAGTGTCTCTTGAGTAAAAACGGCCTAAAACTACTCAAGATGGTGATGATGATGAAATAATAATAATAATAATAATAATAATAATAATAATAATAATAATAATGATAATAATAATAATAATAATAATAATAATAATAATAATACCTACTCCAGAAGCAAGGAAAACTAATACAAATAGCCACAAAACACGAGCAAAACAAAAAAAACTGTTTTCAGTATTTAAGGAAGCTGACAAATACAAACAAGAAATCAATCTACCTAACAAATACGAAGAAGAAGAAGAAGAAGAAGAAGAAGAAGAAGAAGAAGAAGAAGAAGAAGAAGAAGAAGAAGAAGAAGAAGAAGAAGAAGAAGAAGAAGAAGAACAACAAAAGCTATAAAACAAATGAAATCCAAACTAAAACTAGAACAGCAACGGACCATGATAAAACGATGGCAAGAAAAGCCCCTACATGGTAAATACTGGGCTAAACTAAATGCAAAAAAAAATAAACAGAGAAAAATCCCAGCAATGGTTGAGAAGCTCAGGACTCAAAGCAGAGACTGAAGGATTTTTAATTGCTGCACAAGACCAAAGCCTCCCCACCAGAAATTACCAAAAACACATAATGAAAAGAAACATAACAAGTAACTGTAGAATATGTGGAGATCGACAAGAAACAATAAATCATATTATCTCTGGCTGCCCAGTCCTGGCTAAGAAGGAATATATTCACAGACACGACAGAGCTGGGACCTATATACACTGGAAGCTATGCCAACATTATGGAATAACAACAGAAAAAAGATGGTATAAACACACGCCAGAAAAGGTCACGGAAAACGAGAAAGCAACCATACTCTGGGATATGCCAATGCACACAGATAGAGAAATGAAGGCAAATAGACCAGATATAGTTGTCAAAGATCATGAAGAAAAAAAATGCTTTCTAATTGATGTATCAATACCAGCAGATGACAACGTTTCTCTAAAAGAAATGGAAAAACTTTCAAAATACAAAGACCTGGAAATAGAGATAACTCGAATGTGGAATCTAAAAACAGAAACAATTCCTATCATAGTAGGTGCCTTAGGTATAATAAAAAAATATCCAGACAAAACACCAGGACTTACAAATATATATAACATACAGAAAATTGCACTATTGGGTACTGCATACATTCTACGCAAAACACTTTCAATACAGTAAACATAAGAGCACCACAGCAAACCACAGCACATACCCAAGGCGAACAGAGTTGCGCTCGGTAGTGAAGTGAAAGCACGTTATAAAAGTAAAACTACTGAACAATAATAATAATAATAACAATAATAATAATAATAATAATAATAATAATAATAATAATAATAATAATAATAATAATAATAATAATAATAATAATAACAATAACAATAATAATAATAATAATAATAATAATAGAGCTGCACAATATATTCACTGGGTAATATGCAAAAACCTGGACTTGCCCCATGATAAAAACTGGTGGGAACACAAACCACCCCCAGTACTTGAAAATGATCACATTGCACTCCTCTGGAACTTCACCATTCAAACTGACAGAAAGATAGACGCAAATAGGCCAGACATCATACTGAAAGACTTCAGACAAAAATCATGCCTCCTCATTGATATGACTGTCCCAATTGATATAAACGTATCTGTCAAGACCTACCAAAAACTGAGCAAATATAAAGATCTTGAAATAGAAATTAGCAAAATGTGGAATCTGAAGACGAAAACAATACCTATTGTCATAGGTGCCCTGGGAATGACAGCGAAACGGGCTGATTACTACCTAGCTCAGATACCAGGAAACCCCAAAATGGCTGAAGTCCAAAAGATAGTGCTCATGGGAACTGCCCATATCCTACGTAAAATACTGTCTATGTGATCTCAAATTTTAAAGCAAACATAATTTTCTTATGGTTTCTTAAACATTCACTTGAACAAAACTGTACAAATCCAAATATATGGTACCCTAGGCATAACACCTACATGAACTTCTAACTTGTTGTCTCTTGAGGTCTCTGGGTGAGACTTGGATCCAACTTGTACAAATGCAAAACAAAAGTCAAACATAAAATAATAATAATAATAATAATAAGCATGCTGAAACTTGTTGAAAAACAGCAAAGACCGAAAAAAAAACTACAATCTATTCTGAAAGAGAGCAAAAAATTTGCTACTGATCACTTAGATACCCACCAGCTTGATCAGGCTGAAGGAAATGTGCCAACTACTGCTGCAAAGAGAATAAAAGTAATTGCAAAGACAAAAGCACATGAAAAATTAGCTAGCAGATGGGAACAGAATCCTCTGCATGGCAAGTATGTAGCCGGTAGCAAACAAGCTGATGTCGACCAGAAACACACCCATCAATGGTTACGAAGCTAAGGACTAAAAGCAGAGAGTGAAGGTTTCATATTGGCTGCTCAAGACCAAAGCTTATTAACCCGGAACTACCAAGCCAATGTGATAAAAAAATGGAGCTGACCCAAAATGCCGATTCTGTAACGATGCGATTGAAACTATAGACCACCTAATCTCAGGGTGTAGATTCTTAGTACCTGTAGAATATAAAGCAAGATATGACAGACTTGGCCAGTATTTACACTGGACAATATGTCGGTATTATAAAATCAAAACCGCTGACAAATGGTATAAACACCATCCTGAAGCTGTGACTGAGTGAGAAAATGTATCGATTCTCTGGGACTTCCCCGTACATACTGACAAGGCTATAAAAGCTAATAAACCGGATATTATGATAAAAGATCAGACAAAGAAGACGTGTTTATTAATTGACATGAGTATTCCCTCTGATCATAATATAGCGGCGAAAGAATTTGACAAGATCAGTAAATATAAAGACTTGCTAATAGAAATTGAAAAAATGTGGCACCTCAAGGCGACTACCATACCAGTGATTGTAGGATCTCTAGGAATGATAAAAAAAGGTACTGAAATCTATTTGAAAATGATACCAGGCTTACCATCCCTACAGGAAGTGCAAAAAATCGTGCTAACTGGAACGACTTATGTACTGAGAAGAGCATTATCGCTGTGAAAACAACATCCATTCATGTATTTATTTATTAATTTTTTAAAAATGCATATTTTACTTGTGAATTTGCGTGTGTAAACTGGGGATGCATACAATGAGCTTCTCTGCCCTAGGTATACGGAAAACACTCGGCGAGAAATGGAAGAAAATTTGAAGAAAGAAGAAAACAACAACAACAACAACAACAACAACAACAACAACAACAACAACAACAACAACAACAACAACAACAACAACAACAATAACAACAACAACAACAACAACAATAATAATAATAATAATAATAATAATAATAATAATAATAATAATAATAATAATAATAATGGATGTGTGGTATGACAGTATTTATGCTTTGTGTTAATTTATCATATTGCTATCTACTCTTCTCATATTCATGGAGAATGTTTCTTCCGGAGCATTCGCCAAGTCGGCGAGTCGTCTTTCAATTTCAAGCAGTTCATTATCTAGTTGGTTCATTTCCTCTGCATGTCCACCCACCACAGTATCAGGGTTCACTGTATAACGTTCCTGCTCCTCATCCTTAACAGCCCCATCACTATTTCCCTGTTCCTCCTGTCTACTCTTCTCTCTGTTTTCAAATCCCACTATCCTCTGTAGCCCATCCGCAGGGTCTCTTAGACTCTCACTAATCCGAGATATTTCTACTCCAGTTAAGTAACCCTTCCTCTTAATCACTCTCACTTGGTTCATTAGTTTATTTTCTCACATTGGACGCATCTCCTCTTCCATCCAAAATATAGGTCGGCCTCCTCCGCGACTTCTTTCCAGCTTTGCTCTTCCATGACATCCAATAAGTGTATCGGGCTCTTCCTTCGTCTACTTATGCCTGTATTTGTGCACACCGTGTATGTGATCTGTTGTGACATAACGACCGTCCGAGGCTAGATCACTTCCCCTGATGCAGGTGGTTTCGGACGTGCCGGGCGAGAAACCTTCACCATGATCGGCTATAGCTTCATTCTCGCCGTTAATTCCTTCATTGTTGTGTTGCATCATGATTTCGTGAGTCTATCGTGGGGTTCCCACGAGAGTTATTATTGGGATCCCATCTCTCTCTTCCTCTCTTTGCTTGTATATACACGTGTACATGTATGTACACACACACACACACACACACACACACACACACACACACACACACACACACACATATAAATAACGTGCTTGCATTGTTTCGCCCCCGTAACCACAGTGATTATCATTACTACCATTGTCTGCCAACAGCATTTAAAACTATCAATAATAAAATGGATCCCGGTATATTACAGCAGATCTTCATCGCTATTTATCAAATACTCGGCAAACGTTCTCCTTTCACTTCTTATACAGTGCTCTATACTAATCAGTCCTCTTCCACCATTCTTTCTGTTCATATACAGTCTGTTTACGTTTGCAGTTAACACTTAATCTTCACCGGGATATTGCACTACTTAAGAGAACAAAAAATGGCGGAACAAAAGAACCGTTGTGGAAACGACGCATTGAAAAGGACATAATGCAAGCAGAGCAAGATCTAGGGGAAAAGACCGACCGAGAAAAAATAGAGAAGACATATTAAATACGGAAGAACGGGTTTGATGCAGTAATAGCGCAGTTAAATCATGGCAAAAGGCCAGATTAGAAGATTTGTAATTAGAAATAATCAGTTCGATTAATATAGCCATCAGCATGGGTGATGTGAAAGAAAAATTAAAGTGCCTAACTGGAATGCCCCCGCACCAGATAGGATTCATGGCTTCTGGCTGAAGAGATGCCACACGCTGCATGAAAGACTAGCAGCCCAATTGAATGAGTGTGTCCAGGAAGGTACAGTCCCCGCATAGATGGTAACTGGGAGGACAACACTTGTAATGAAAGATAGAAGTAAGAGGAATATTGTGGGAAACTACCGTCCCATAGCATGCCTAAGCATAATTTGGAAGATACTCACTGGAATATGTGAGGCAAAGACATATACTTTCCTGGCACAAGAACAAATACTACCAAGGGCACAAAAAGTATGTAGGGAGAGTTCTCAGGATACCAAGGATCACCTGGTCATCGATGAAACAGTTTCGAGGAATTGTAAAAAATATACAAACATATCTATGGCTTGGATTGCCTTTAAAAAGGCACATGTTATGATGCCTCATTCTTGTAGATGTTTAGTGTTGCTGACATCACAAATTTTCTGATGCATAGCATGAAAGAGTGGAAAAGCAAATTGTACTCAAGTAATGTATTCCTTGGAGAAGTTAATATTAAACGGGGAATCTTCCAAGGTGACTCGTTTTCTCCGTTACTATTTGTAATTGCACTAAAGCCAATAACAATGAGACTTAGGAAAGTTAAGATGGGTTACCGAGTGGGAAAAAGGCCCATCATTTAACCATCTGTTTAAGGATGACCTGAAATTGTTTGGGAAATCTGAAAAAACTGATAGATTCTTTAACGAAAACAGTCCAGAAGTGTGGTAGGGACATCGGCATGAAATTTGGGATTACTAAATGCTCAGTACTTAATATGAAAAGAGGGAAGAAAGCAGCCTGCAGAGGATTGCAGTTACCATCAGCAGAGATCATAGGTGAACCCGACGGTAGTGGGTATAGATATTTGGGGATTTTGGAGCTGGAAGAAATGAAAGTCAAGGTCAGCAAGGTATATAAAAAGAGGGTGAAGATGGTGTTGAAATCCAACCTAAATGCCAAAAATTTGATTACCGCAATGAATATCTGGGCGGTTGCGGTGGCCAAATATAGTGCGTTCATCCTCAAATGGACTAAGGAGGAAATATCAACACTGGATAAGAGGACGAGAAAGTTGATGACGATGCATGGGGCGCTACACCATAAAGCAAATGTAAACAGACTGTATATGAAAAGAAAGAATGGCGGCAGAGGACTAATTAGTATAGACCATTGTTAAAGGAGTGAAAGGAGAAGGCTTGCCGAGTATTTGATAAATAGTGATGAAGACCTGCTGCAATATGCCACGAAAAATATGGGTGTAAATGCAAAAGAAATGATGGGCAATGCAGTGTTTAAACAAAGAGCTGAGGAGACGAGAAAAGAAGACTTTCTTGAAATGAGAATGCATGGATAGTTTGAAAGGAATACACAAGACGTTGAGAATGATACAACATTGTGGGCATGGCTTCAGCGGGATGATTTCAAGCGTACCACTGAAAGCCTGATCATTGCTGCACAAGAGCAGGCTCTCGCTATCAATTCAGTGAAGTATAACATCTATAAAACTTCTGACACCCAGAAATACAGACTCTGTGGAAAGAGTGTGAAAAATGTTACCCACTTGGTAAATGGATCTGAGAGCCTTGCATAAAAAGGATACAAACGCCGCCACGATAAATTGTGTGTGTGTGTGTATCTTTATTGGCTCTAATGCCGTAAATACCAATATGAAGTAACAGAGAACTGGTATGAGCATGTACCAAGTAAAGTTATGCAGGAGGGTGGAAAAGTAACGATACTCTGGGGCTATGATTTTCAGACGGATTGAGTAATTGAACACCGTCGGCCGGATATTGTCCTATTGAATAAAGAGAGACAAATGCTGTCAGATCATTGATGTAGCCATACCAAATGACATGAATGTTGTGAGTAAAGAGGTTGAAAAAATCACCAATTACTCCGAATTGAAAGTGGAAATGGCAAGACTGTATGGAATGCGAGAGGGAAATGTAAAAGTGATACCAGTGGTGATCGGAGCGTTGGGCTCGATCCCATTGAAACATCATGACTTCTTATGACAATTGGAAATCTCATGCAAGATTCATGTCTTGCAAAAAGCAGCGTTATATTTGGCACACCGCGCATCTTTAGGAAAACTATTATCTGTCTGAGGTCCTTGTTGTGACTTGACAGATGACTAAAAACTCCGGTGCATTTTTACCTACACTGTGTTACGAAGGAATAATAATGATAATAATAATAATAATAATAATAATAATAATAATAATAATAATAATAATAATAATGAGAATTAAGATCGCTAAGATGTGGCAGTTACGGGAGTCAAACATAAAGGTTATCCCTATTGTCATCTGAGCATTGGGTTCAATACCACCCAATCTGAAATAACATCTGAAAATATTAGAAATACCCTACAACCTAGATGTATTGCAAAAGTCGACATTACTTGGAACCACACGCATATTGCATAAAGTACTGTCTGTCTGTCTGTCCTTCTTATGACTTGACAAACAGTACAAACCCCGTAGACACAATATCTTTAATCAACAACCTCACGATATTGTATACTGTGCGACGTCTATGATAATAATAATAATAATAATAATAATAATAATAATAATAATAATAATAATAATAATAATAATAATAATAATAATAATAATAATAATAATGATAATAATAATAATAATAATAATAATAATAATAATAATAATAATAATAATAATAATAATAATAATAATAATAATAATAACCACCATAGGACTGCAAAAATACCTACTCCAGAAGCAAGGGAAACTAATACAAATAGCCACAAAACACGAGCAAAACAAAAAACTGTTTTCAGTATTTAAGGAAGCTGACAAATACAAACAAGAAATCAATCTACCTAACAAATACGAAGAAGAAGAAGAAGAAACAACAAAAGCTATAAAACAAATGAAATCCAAACTAAAACTAGAACAGCAACGGACCATGATAAAACGATGGCAAGAAAAGCCCCTACATGGTAAATACTGGGCTAAACTAAATGCGAAAGAAATAGACAGAGAAAAATCCCAGCGATGGCTGAGAAGCTCAGGACTCAAAGCAGAGACTGAAGGATTTTTAATTGCTGCACAAGACCAAAGCCTCTCCACCAGAAATTACCAAAAACACATAATGAAAAGAAATATAACAAGTAACTGTAGAATATGTGGAGATCGACAAGAAACAATAAATCATATTATCTCTGGCTGCCCAGTCCTGGCTAAGAAGGAATATATTCACAGACACGACAGAGCTGGGACCTATATACACTGGAAGCTATGCCAACATTATGGAATAGCAACAGAAAAAAGATGGTATAAACACACGCCAGAAAAGGTCACAGAAAACGAGAAAGCAACCATACTCTGGGATATGCCAATACACACAGATAGAGAAATTAAGGCAAATAGACCAGATATAGTTGTCAAAGATCATGAAGGAAAAAAATGCCTTCTAATTGATGTTTCAATACCAGCAGATGACAACGTTTCTCTAAAAGAAATGGAAAAACTTTCAAAATACAAAGACCTGGAAATAGAGATAACTCGAATGTGGAATCTAAAAACAGAAACAATTCCTATCATAGTAGGTGCCTTAGGTATAATAAAAAAATATTCAGACAAATACATAACAAAAACACCAGGACTTACAAATATATATAACATACAGAAAATTGCACTACTGGGTACTGCACACATTCTACGCAAAACACTTTCAATACAGTAAACATAAGAGCACCACAGCAAACCACAGCACATACCCAAGGCGCACAGAGCTGCGCTCGGTAGTGAAGTGAAAGCACGTTATAAAAATAAAACTACTGAATAATAATAATAATAATAATAATAATAATAATAATAATAATAATAATAATAATAATATGTGTGGAACTCCAATAGTTATGCAAAAACCACATCTCCACACCGAGTTGCACAAACACACACGCTGATACACACATACACACATACACGCACGCACACACACACACACACTCAACCAGAGCAACAAGAACAAGAACAACAAGAACAACTACAACAACGACAAAGACAACAACAATTGTCCCTCGCCTATTTATTCTTTATCCACTTATGCAGAGAGAGAAAGGAAAACACACGTCGACAAAGAAATGACAAAAAATGACATCCACAAAAAGCATCCACCAGGCAGCAGCCAACCAAAATATTTCAAATACCACACATAAACTTCACCCTCTCTCTCGCCCCCTCTCCCACACTCTCGCCCTCTTTCTCTCTCTTTCTTTCTCTCGCACACACGCGTACACACACCATAGACATGCGCACACCACAATAATACAAAAACATAACGACACATTTAATCAGACACTAGGAAATGATAATCAAATACCCATAAGATGCAAAATCGGCGAACAACTGAGAGTTGAAGTAATTTCATTTTGATGACAACGAATGGAAAGTTCACACGGGTGTGTGCGTGCGCAAGCTCACAGAAACGTGCGGTGAAAAACATTTACCAAACTACATAGAAAAAATGACTCAACTATGAACTCTAATATCTCTTTATCTGTAAAATTTTCCGTCGAAGAATAAAAAGAATTCTATAAATAAATGTGTCCTAATGAAAGAAAGGAATGTGTCCGCAACTAATAAATTTATGGGATTTAATATATAAACTCTTCAAATAATCTGAGAAAGAAAAAAAAATTCCCCATAAACTCAGAAAAATAAAGAAACTAAAACAACAGCACTAGTACCTATATATGTACCTGACTGAAATAATATTATCTTCAATGATAAAAATAATACATTAGAATAAAAGAAAATGCGAGTTCAAGAGAGACAGAAGTAGTAGATAATAACGAATGCAAACTAGAAACCAATAAACTGATCGCTACAAGACCGACGCAGGTAAATGAACAGCAAAGCAGAAATGTAACAATTCCCGCCTGAATATTGTAGTAGCGTGAAATGAGAGTCGTGATACACATATTCAGTCTAAATAAGACATATATTATTGGATACTTGTTGAAATATTATTAACCTTTAAAGCAGTGTGTGTATATATATATATATATATATATATATATATATATATATATGTTAATAAATCGTTTGGTTGTTTGTAGATAAAGCACGTTCACTAGCTCAGGGTTCGTTGTTTGTTTGATTATGTGATAAACGGAAGATGGGAGATATTAAAATCTTTATTGATCACTACAATTGTTTCGACCCATCTATCATCGATCCTTCGCAGGTGGGATTCTGAACATCTGTTTTAGGTGTATCCCTTGGTGTAGGTGTGTCACCTCAGGTGATTTCAAGAAGTATTTCGTTATGATTTCTTGTTGATCTTCCTATATAGAAATGGCAAATCGTGTATTTGTTTCTTTTTCTATCTATCTATCTATCTATCTATCTATCTATCTATCTATCTATCTATCTATCTATCTATCTATCTGTCTGTCTATCTATCTACCTATCTATATCATAAGATATTTGTGGCAGAATGTTTACATTTTGAAATACATACACACGTGGATGGATTGTTTTCCTCTGTTTTGGCAGATTCAGTTGTACGATATCTGAATTACCTACCATTGAATGAGCTGCCACTTGTACTTCATAGTCAGTATGGAACAGCGTACGGCAACAAAGCTATATGTTTTAAATTTCAGTTAGCATTGAACCGACAGACTACTATACACTTTTCCTCTGTGTGGGTCAACCCATAGCTTTATGAAAAGAAACTTGCCCGTACCCCACACTGTAAAATTGAACCCCATTGTTGCAACACGAACTATTTGTCTATTCTGCCAGACATAGACTTTATACACTTCTAGGCAAAAAGATTCTTCGATGGACATACTCAGCGTTTCTAATTAAGACAACTCTAGATATTAGATATCCTTTACTATACGCAGGAGGCGTAGGATTGGCTGGGTGGTAAGTAGCTTGCTTACCAACCACATGGTTCCGGGTTCAGCCCCACTGCATGGCACCTTGGGCAAGCGTCTTGTACTATAGCCTCGGGCTGACCAAAGCTTTGTGAGTGGATTTGCCAGACGGAAACAGAAAAAAGCCCGTTGTACATGTATATATATATGTGTGTGTGTGTGTGTGTGTGTGTGTGTGTGTGTGTGTGTGTGTGTGTGTCTATGTCTGTGTGTCTGCTGTTGTCCCCCACTATGTTTACAAAGAATATGTCCTGGGGTCGATTTGCTCGACTAAAGGCGGTGCTCCAGCATGGCCGCAGTCAAAATAACTGAAAGAAGTAAAAGAATACCTCAATGTAGTGATGGACAAACAATTTTTCTACGACTCTGGCCAGAAAACTTTAATGTTGTCGTAATTAGATTTTAGCGAACCCGCTGTAAAACGCCTACACGTGACTGGCTGTTAGTGGGCGGCGAATGGTACCAGTTGCAGCTCTCGCAAGTCATTATATTTAACTATCTTCCTACACGTCAACTAAATTATGGAACCACAAGTGACTTACTGTCACTCGTTTACTCACTACTTGTTCACTCATATCATGTATGCAGTTTCCTGTGCTACATCAGTACTATCAACATGCGCACGCACACTCACACACACGCACGCACGCACACACAGACATACACATACGCATACGCACACACACACAATCGCACACACACACACATACACAGACACACAAACAAACATAAATCTGCAAAATTGCTATATATACATACAGAGCTCCGATTATCTATGATATCCAATTATGATTGTTATTGCTGGGAGTTTGTCACGTGGTTTCCTCTGCTCAATCAGATATAAGGTGATCATTGGTCTACAATGGACGAGAAATATCTTCAAGCTACCAACTCCCCCACCCTGTCACTTCTAGAGCAAATGTGACAATTTCCTTTATTTCCGTTTTTGGTCTATCATCACTCATCTGCTTCATTCTTTGACAGGATCCAACTTTGTTGAAATAGCCTCTCAGAGCGACCGAAGAGGAAATGCAATTAATTGAATAATTATAATGTGATTTCTATCTTGAAATAATATTTTTGCCCAGCTGCCATGTTTAAGATATCTGCTTTAAAAATGTATCAGCGAAGAAACATATAGTGGGTCGCGACTCGCACTAGAAATAATAGTTAAATCTCCAATTTACACCATACTCTCTTCATCATTAGGACACAAACAATTTAGACTTATGTATATTATGAAATACGAATGTTCACAGTTGAAATGTTTGATGATCTGATTGTTCCATCCGGACTCTCCCTGAACTAAATAACAACATTATGACCAACATCACAGTCAAGAATAACAACAATATTCTGAACAAGAATTTTCACAGAAACACCTGAAACCGATTTCAATTGAGTGGAAATTGAAGAGCTGTTGTACTTGCTCTGCCATTGTTGCTGCTTCTCATTGGTGTTTCTTTGATGGTTTCTGATGTTTTACTTTACGATGACCTTAAACAAACAAACTTCGTAGCAAATTTGAATAATTCTTAACCAGAAAGTTTCGAACTCAGAAATTAATTTCACTTTCAAATGCTAATATCTCTAAACACTGTTAAGAGATAGAATTTAGCCCACGGTTCGTCCCCGATGTAATAGGATTGCTGAAGGTCTGGCAAAAATTTGAAGAAAGCCAGGTGAACTAATAGTTTTAACCGAATCACCAATTACCGAAAGGCATACAGTGAATTTGAACTGAATTGTTATCAACTGGTCATCCAATACTGTATCCATTGGATCAAATCACTGATACGGCTGATCAAATCACTGATACGGCTGATCAAATTGGTTGGAACATATTACTGATGGACAGAGAGATAAATCTCTTTCTCAAAGCTCAGCTGAGTTTCAGAGTTTCGACATAATCTTGTGTATTGCTATTGTTTTTGTTCAACTAGCTCAACTTTGATGAGGACATCTCGTAAGCAAACAATCCTGTCATAACATTCGTGTCATTTTATTTCATAGTTTATATATCGCGAGTTGAATTATCTAATACATTCTTTCTGACAGATTATTCTTCTTTTTAAAAATGTTGGAATTAATTTGAGGGTTACATGGCTATTATTTCGAAAAATCATGCTGGGTGTCAGTCAGCAGGTCATTCTCTTGAAGGAATGCAATTAGTTTCTTTCGGACTAATCATTAAATGATTTGCTGATGTGTATGGTCAGAGAGATAGGCCTATAATTTGTAACATATGTTGTAATTACCCCTTTATGGTTAGGGCACATTATTCCCTCCTTCAACTTTTGCCTGCGAGCTTCACACTTGCAAGAAAGCCCTGAAAACGAAGCTGCATTGGTTTTTCAAAGGCTCGTTTTCATGATATATATATGATTAAAAATTCAGAAACAACATGATTTGAAAAACCTTACAACCCATTCACGAAATATGAAACACAATAAACGCTTAAATCTTTATTCCGAGTTTTTAACTCGAGAAATATTCCCACACACATAAGTCTAAATGACTTTGTCTAATCTTGGTTTTTAAATGGCGTCCAATTACAGTTTAACCTGCTGTTTCCCACTGAAGTGTATTTAGGGTTTCATATTCATTGGTATTTCGAAAATTCTGTAATTTAGTAGCAGCAGCAATGTCTAGCATACTAATCCCTTATCCTTTCCATAGAATGCATTCTTCTCTCAGACCTGATGTGCCCTAACTTTCGCTATTTTCTGTATCTTGTTCTCTTACTTCTTGCTATAAAGGACCCACTCATCATCGCCTTCATCTTTGCCTATTACAAAGCAGATCAAAGAATACTTGTTTCAGTCCAAGTATTTCTACACATCTGTATGCAACCTAGATTACGCAAGCAAAACCAGTTGTGATTTTCGAATAGACATCTGGAAGTACTTTCCGGAGGGACAATGCAAATCTTGTTTGTTTTACCAGCGAAACAGAATTCCTATCCAGGAAACACCGTCATCATAAAACCCTCTTATACATAAACAGTAGCGAACTGGAGCTCTAACACTCGATTTAGGTTTTAGGCGCCAATATAATAGAGGATCTCTTCTAGAAAATTCAGTACCCTGTATCGTGAACAGTTAGGACGGTTCTCTGTGAGTGTCACATCTCTTCACAACCAGACAATATTTCGACTTTCAGTGTTTTGAATATAAGTGACGACTACAATGATAACTGATGATGACGACGACGACGACGACGATAACTGACGGCTATGATGACGGCGGGGGCAATGAGGACAACACCAACGACGAAGGATGATGACGGTGGTGGTGAAAAAGGAGGAGGGGGTCGAATTATGCGACGAATTCTATGAAGAATGATGATGATGATGATGATGATGATGATGACGACGGTGATGACGATGATGATGATGATGATGATGATGATGATGATGATGATGACGGTGATGATGATGACGATGATGATGATGATGACGGTGATGACGATGATGATGATGATGATGATGATGACGGTGATGATGATGACGATGATGATGATGATGATGACGGTGATGACGACGATGATGATGATGATGATGATGATGACGGTGATGATGATGACGATGATGATAATGATGATGACGGTGATGACGATGATGATGATGATGATGATGATGACGGTGATGACAGTGATGATGATGACGATGATGATGATGATGTTAACGACGATGCTGATGATGAAGATGATGAAGTTGACGTCAACAGCGTGAGTAAGTATTAATTGAATTTAATTAGAATCAAACAAGAAATTAAAATTGTCGAACAATCAGGAACAATTGTTAATTAATTTAATTTAGAAATATACATAAGTTATTGTGTTTGTGAAGTGATTGAATAAATGATGGAAAACACACACAGAACCACAAACAGTTGAATACGCGCATATCTATATATATATATATATATATATATATATATATATATATATATATATATATATATATATATATATATATATATATATACCTATAATCATAGATACATATATTAAGATAGGTAAGTGTCTCTGCATGTATCCTCACACGTATATATATTATATATATATATATATATATATAAAGTGTAGTATATTGCCACTTAAGTGTGGCTGACCCCTAGGGGTGGATGTTACTGTTGCTTTTAGCCCCAGGAGGACATCTCCTCCAGCTGGCTTATCGACACACGACTGTGTCCTGTTTGCCAAGGGAGTTATCCCTCTCACCACGACCAGCAGCACGAACGTATCCGGATTTCAGGGTTATTTCCCTTCTTCGGCGTTCGACAGCTGATGACCTTGGTGAGAGAGAAAAACCTGGCAAAATCTTATATCTTCTTTTCCAGTGACATT
>NC_142949.1:20467290-20469790 GCF_046866305.1 Octopus bimaculoides | reverse complement strand
TTAGTAATGCTTTCTTATATTTATACTTCAATGTATTTGTTTTCCCAAATAAATTGCACTTCTTCTTTGAGGCTCTAATGAAAATGTACTCGACTATGTATCCTTAGACACTTGGCCAGGAGTTCACCACATCTTATATTGGAAGCACCTGTTTGGTTCTTCCTTTCTCATTGTTTTCCTTATTATCTCTCTCTGCCTCTCTCTCTCTCTCTTTCTCCCCTCTCTCTCTCTCTCTCTCTCTCTCTATATATATATATATATATATATATATATATATATACACACACCATATACATCTATCTATCTATCTATCTATCTATCTATCTATCTATCTATATATATATATATGCATACATATATAAAACATATATTTATAACATATATATGTATGTATGTATATATATATATATATATATATATATATATATATATATATATATATATATATATATATATATATATATATATATATCAGAGATATCTCAAAATAAGAAAGCAGATGAAGTTATGGCAGCAGAAACAATTATCTCTCGAAAAATATGCTACCAATTACGATAAAGACTCTAGAACCCCGAGAAGTAACATAAAAAGTGGACAATCTCACCAACATAACATACGCCAGAACATGTAGCAACATGAATGGCCGTTTCACCGTGAATTGAACTACGGTAAGAACTCTTCCCTTTTTGTACGCAAACACCCTAATGCACAAAATATGAACAAAAAGCACAAACAAGATAGATATTCCTTTGATCAGAATATTAGGAGTAGAAATAACAGGAGATCATTTTCAAGACCTCCCAACAGAGATTACCTACAAGAAACTGGGCAAAAAACCGATCTAGATCTCGAAGTAAACCTAGATCATTCACCTAGGTTGTTAAAACAAATACTAACAAGAAATTGGAAATAATATACAAAATACCAAAAACCGGACAGAAAACAACGGAACCGAATAAAATGCGACAACCAAAACGCAAAGTTCATCAAACAAATATCAACAAGAACATAAGTCATAAACAGAGAAAAATCCATTTTATCCATTTTTTAACATCAGAACAACAAACACAGGAGAAAGTAAAATCAAGAAGGAAACATACCCCAAACAACTGACCATATAGATCCTAAAATAATTAATTTATCCAAAAGAAATCTCGACAATGATGGTATCCAACTTCTGTGAAAATGACTGAAATTTACACCTACACCAACAGCCAACCACCAAGAACGAACAAAGGAAGATATCCAAAAATTCTGTCGTAAGTTACGACTTGTAGAATTCTTCTCTAATAAAAGTAATGAGATTGATGAATCCCTAGTAAAGAATAAATCAAATTTCACCCAACCAAAAGGAAGAAATAACTATCTTGACCAATACATTGATATCCTATAAAAAATTTCCTCTTAGACGCAAGCATTAACAAATCCGAAATGTCTATACTTAATGTATACAAACCGATCAAACAATAATAATTAAACAAGCAGATATATAACTGTTATTATGGATGCAGAATACTATAAGGATTCGGTTGAGGACCAGCTGAATGACCCAACATTCTATTGTGAAATACCTTCAAATATAGACCACCACATCATGAAGAAGATCAACAACTTGGTTGCAAAATATCACAACTCTCTTACCGGTAATGAAAGAGATTACATCACCAATTTCGAGCCAAAATTCAGAAACTTCTACGGCCTACCGAAAATACATAAATCAGCATGTAGTAAAAGACTAAGAAAGTGAGTACATAAAAATAATGCATCCAAAACACTTATAACTTAGATCTATTATAGCTGGTCCAGCATGCCCTAACATTGTTTGAAACCACTATGTACCTACATACCCAGTTTCACCCGGGATGACATTGATTTCCTGTCCCATTTTCCCAAAACAACTGAAACAAATCATTCATTGTCTTGATGTGGTAACTCTTTACACTAATATTTCACATGACTTAGAATTAAGGGCGATTTAAGACTGGGTAGAAAAACATAGAGAAGTGATCCCCAACAGATTCACAGTGCCATTTGGTATTAGACACAGTCAGACTTATTCTGGAAAACAACACATTCTTTTTCAATGGAAAGAGTCACATCCAAATTAAAGGCACGGTGATGGGAACGAGGTTTGCTTCTATGTACGTGAACTCTGTAATGGGATATTTAGAACAACAACTCTTCCAAGAAGTAGAAGAAAACTATAGCACTGAATTTAGAAAGTATATCGAAAAGGCATGGACGAGTTACCTTGACGATTGTTTCATAATCTGGACAAAATTTCTAAATAATCTGGAAGAGTTCCATATCCTCCTGATCAATCTACACACATCTCTTCAATTTACAAATGAGATGAGTAGTACGAAATACCCATTCCTAGATAGAGTGGAACTCAAAAAAGGACACCATTACCACAGATAAATACTACAAACACACGGACACACATCAATACTTGAACTTTAAGTCGTGCCATCCACCACATACAAAACACAACATCCCA
>NC_142949.1:20444790-20457290 GCF_046866305.1 Octopus bimaculoides | reverse complement strand
TCGTTACCGACAGAGTGGTGTGCCATGAAACGTTAGAACATGCCACCATATGGTGTCTAAGCCATTTAGTATTAGTCATGGTCGGTGATACGCAGTGGACCCTGTACGGTATACGGCATCAATAAGTAGCAACAATGACGAAACATCGATGAATGTCGCTCAGGAAAGTACCTGATGTGAGTTGTCTCCCTTGATTGCGACTTACATTTAAGTGGTCTTTACACCAGTTGCATAGAAAATTTATTCACTTCCGGCTAAAAACCACAGCCGACCCATTAACTTGCAAAACAAGTGCCTTGTGTATGTATATTCAATTTGGTTTTATACATACATACATACATATATATATATATATATATATATATATATATATATATATATATATGCATCTATGTATGTAAGTATTTATATATATATATATATATATATATATATATATATATATATATATATATATATATATATATATATATATATATATATATGTATATATATATATATATATATATATATATATATATGCATCTATGTGTGTAAGCATTTAGATTGGTTGTTACGTCGGTTGATAAGTTGGTTGTCTTCTTGTCATGCATACATCTCGTTATATTGACAAAATCAGTGCATCGGATTATTTCATTTGTGGATTTTCTGATGTTAAAATAGTTCCCACAAATTAGTTCTTGATTAAATTTAGCTCGGAAAACTCACAAGTGCTAGAATTGTTGTTCCACTGAAATCTCTTCCCACGACATCCTGCAAGTGACTATAATTTATGGCAAGAAAATCTTCATCGAACACCACAAAATAAGCGAAAGCTTTGACGTGGTCATGATTTTCACTGGACGCCATAACACTTCGTTAACGATCTGATGTACACTGGACCCCAATGTCTCGTTGTCAGTGTAATGTTTACTGGACCCTCCAAATGAGCATTAATTACCCCTCTTCTTTAAATGTTCTTCAAATATATAACTCTCAGATAATCTTCTCCCAGTTTAGAATCTACCATTTATTTCAGAATGATTGAAATCCAGGATAAATGACGATCACGGGGATAACTGTATAATGGCGTTGAACAAATAAAGATGTAAAAATATTAAAGCTAGTCTTATGTGTTAAGATGGATTAGGAATGGGGGAGGGAAAGAACATTTTCGGTTTCTTATTTCAGTCAATTAACATTGACATACAGATTGCGAGGAGAAATGTTAACTCTTGTTCAGTAGATTAACATTATATGTTGAACTTTAATTCCACTATACTTGCACAATCCCTACTTTGGTGATAATATGGCAAGTTTCATCTCAATAAATCATGAGTTTCTTTATCGATATGACAGTTCTGGCCAGTTTCCAATAGGGATGAATATATCTATCCATCCTCTCTCTTTCGCTTTCTTCCCTCCTTCATTTTTTCTTTCTCTCTTTTTTTCTTTCTTTCTTTCTTTTTCACTCTCCCCCTCTCTCTATCAAGCAAACAAGATAGCTATATAAATAGATAAATATAGATAAATGTCTTTAAACACACACGCCCGCGCGCGCACACACACACACAAAAATATAAAAGGTATGAAAGGTAATGTTGTCAGGAAGACCCAAAATGTATCGCGTAAACGCTAAGTAAGTGCTATGGATAATAGACCATGGTTAAACTCCAGGTTCTATAATCATACGAGTGAGGGGTCCAACGTGGGTCATGCATTAGCATGCGTATATATAAATTGTGACAGAATGAGATAAAAAAAAGCCAAGACAGTAAATAGATTTCATAACATTTATCAAGAAAAGGTCTTACAGCTGTTTCCGGGATATTTTATATCGCTTCATCAGAGACGGTGCGAGAAAATGTTTGTGTATTAATTTTTGTAGAGAAGATATGAAATACAGAGGAAACTAAGAAAATGAATACAGAAGTGAGATAAATAAGGATATTGTATTTGCAGTTCCATTATTCAAGTAGAATGGTGTATATAAATAGTGAAAAAATTTGTTTGGTGAAGAAATTTTCTTGTACCTGGTGTGTGAGTTCCAATTGTAGTAATATTTGGTCAGTGTTGGCCGATCGAGGGTTTTTTGTGTGAATTAAAATGTGTTGGTTAGTGTTATTGGATAAATAGAGATTACAGCACCATTGAATGTAATTTTGCATTATTTTTGAATTTCTGTCTGAAGAATTACGAATAGAAAATTCTATCTTTTTCCTTCAGGTGTACTTTTGTAACTCACAGCCTGCAGTGAAACACGTTTAACATGGAATTAAATCGTACCAAATTTTTTTCCATTCTTTTGCTTTGATATGTAATTTCTCTGCAAATTGATTTCATCAGAAATTTCTAATGTTATTGTATGCCTTATTCATAATTAAACATCAATGAACGTACATTTGGTAATCTTGGAAAATCCAGACGTGCTTCACGAGCATACAGTTTGGATTTTATACCATTACACACACACACACACACACACACACACACACACACACACACACACACACACACACACACACACACACACACATATATATATATATTTGGCAATAATAACAAGAATCCCTGAATGGAATTTATAAATATTCCAATGCATCGCTACGCACGTTTCCGCAAGTCACATGTCTCATAAGATCACAGTCCATATTCCTGGAATGATTACACAGTGTAGTCTGTAGTACCCGTGTGCATCAGGAATACGGTCTGTAAACTTGAAAGACATGTGATTTGTGGAAACGTGTATAACGATACATTATTTATAGATTCCATCCAAGAATTTTTGTTATCGTTAATATATTTATCCTACATTATATTGGTACAGCTTGGTGCAACGCCACAAAACTATATATATATATATATAGTTTTGTGGCGTTGCACCAAGCTGTACCAATATAATGTAGGATAAATATATATATATATATATATATATATATATATATATATATATATATAACAAACGTTGGTTGTAGAACAAACAACAAATTTAAGGTCATCCAACTAATATATCACATCTCGAACATTTAATCACATATAAAGAAACATAATGCTTTTTCTATACATAGAATACGGATGCACAAAATCACAGAAGATGAAACATTACTTCATTTAGACAGGCATATAGAAAAAAGTGAGTATAGTCTATCGCTTATTAAAACAAGTAAAAAGAAATTAATAAATTAATACTTCAGCGTCTAATTTTTTTTACCTTATAAAACCTAAAATAAAATATTAAATATAAAAAAATATAAATGTATAAATATAAAAATACGTATATAAGAAACATAAATACATAAAGTATAGATAAATGTTCATCGATTAAGAATTTTTTTCCGATTAAAAGTTACTTTTTAAGGTAAAAGGAATCTTTTTAAGTAAAGCCGGTGTGCAAGCAAAAAAAAAAAAAAGATAAAACAAAAACATATTTACAGTCCCGATGGCCATTTCAGGGATTCATTAACGTAGTCAATGCACGAGGGTGCATTACGGCAATGACTCCTACGTCAGGGGAATTTTTTTAGACGCTGAAGTATTAATTTATTAATTTTTTTACTTGTCTTTATACGCGATAGATTGCACTGACTTTTTTATATATGCATGTCTATATATATATATATATATATATATATATATATATATATATATATATATATATATATATAGGTAAATGATAGGATTGCTTCAATTTTTCAGGGGTAGTCTGAAAAATCCAAGCAACCAGGGGATGTTTTAATCCGGAGGCACTCCTGGGAATTACTTGTGTGGGTACCGTCTTCGTTAGAGGGTATCCAGAGGCAGGTAATTTATTGTTTAAACCGCAGTTTATGATTATAGTTATGTGGAGAATGGAGAAACAAACACAAGAAGAAGCAATTCGACTGGGCTAGTTAGCCATTGTTTTAATTATGTGGAGATTATATAATGAGTCAATTACGCACGTTTCAATTTGCCAATTGGTTTGGCAGATCTCTTCAAAATGTTGAGGAGTATGTTAAGAGTTCGTGGTGTGAGAGACACATTGAAATAGTAGCGAGCAGAAACATTACTCTCTAAGATAGACCAGGTAACAAAGTCCATGGGATTGGTATCTGGACTTGAGGAAGGCCATATAGTCTTGTCCCAAAATCCGCTGAAATGCTCTTTGCACCACTTCTGTGTCAAATTAGATGTGTGGGCCGGAGCCTTGAGTGAAGATGTAACGGTCACCTAAGGTTCCTGTGACCAGAGTAACACGTTCTCATCCAACATTTCCACAAACGTCCCTGTTGACCTTGATGCCTGCATCGATGAAGATCAAGAGAGACTTGGAACCATGAGATGCAACTTCAACCCACACATAAATGACTCCTGCAACTTTCGGAAAAGCCTCCCGCATTACGAGCATAAAACCTATCATTCCGCCTTTTGATAACTGCCTCCACGGTGAAGTTCTTCTCGCCTGATCTTATCAACACTTAGCGGTGCGCTTCAATTTAGCTAACATCGTTTTACCCCTGTCGAGCCGTTTCTTCTTGGAAGCTGCTGAAATTAACTGCTGGGATTGTTTCTTGTATGCAGTTAGCTTTACATCCTCTCTGAAAATCCTACGTATTAACGGTTTCGAAATCTCAAGAGGTTTTGCAGATTTTGTTGCACTCCTGCGGGGTTTTCATTTCATTCGCTTCTTCACAACTGCAACAGATTGTTTGGTACGGATTGATCTTTTCTACCAGGAATTAACTTGCTAGAGGTTGTAGCGGACTCCATGTATCTTTTCTATGTATTGAACACTGTTTTACGACATACAGTTAAATGTTTTATGTCCTCGTTGCTCACACAAGCTGTTTTCAAAAGCACCAACCTAGTCACGTTTTATTTTCGACGCCTTATTTGTTTACAAACCTGTTATAGACGAAAAACAATAGACACAGGAACAAAGACATATGCAAACCTTTATGTAAAATGTGGAAAATATTACTTGAACCGATATTCTGTAAGAAGAGTTCTAAATATCGGTAAAGCTTTCTGGGACATGCTGTATATATTTCATATAAAAATAAAAATGTATTTGCATAGTCAACCAGTTTCGCTTTTGCTAATTATGACTAAGGAATTATTGAAAATGGTACAATTTCATAATACCATAAAAAATATTTTAGCCTATGTTGGAAGTAGGGAAGATGTTTGTAAATGAATCTATCACTAAATACATCAAAGGGGTGGAATTAGGGATTGCTAGTATTAGAAGTAGAGAAGGTAATTACTCTTTTTCATTGTTGTTTTTTAAATTTTTGCTAGTGAATTGATAGTGTTTACACTACAAGGTTATTAATTTATGAATTAAAATACAACAACGATTAAATAAAGCGAATACACTTATTCAAACATATCAACACATATTTTGATAATAACGATCATTAATTTCTTCTTCAATTTATTTAGCTACTCATTCATTTAGAAAAAAACTTTCCTGTGATTAATATGGGCTAAAAACCTCTCATGAGACAATTTCTTGGTCATTCTTAGCAAAACAAAACCAGTTGACAATATAAAGATGTTTTTTTCTTTTTAAAACAAAAGTATATAGATTCTGTGAATTTTCCATCTTATATTTTTCACTACAAACAGGCAGGAAAAATATTTTCAACGAAGTGCCTTAATCCTACATATATATATATATATATATATATATATATATATATATATATATATATATATATATATATATATATATATATATATATATATATATATATATATATATAATATATATATATATATACATATATAATTATTATAAAATCTGGTAATTAGTCATATATTAATTAATATCGAATAATTATCAGGAGGCCAGCACATCTAAAGAATCAAAGAGATTCAGAAATATTATCTGCAATCTCAGGGGATTAAGGTACATTTTTAAAAATAACGTCGACCACTAACGTGGACAGTTAATGCGCTATAAATATACATATATACATATATATATATACACATATACGATAAATCGCTAACCATTACACACATATTTTTCTCTCCGTGTTTCTTTCTGTGTTCCTTTCTGTGGAAGAGCGTAGGCATGAAACGTTAAAGACTTCTTCAATTTCCGAGCGTTATACTAATACATCTATTTGTTTTTTACACCACCTGTCCTCGTCTGTTGTTTTTTGTGATCTCTCCCTCCCTCTCTCTCCCTCTCTCTCTCTCTCTCTCTCTCTCGCTATAAATACATACATATATATATATATATATATATATATATATATATATATATATATATATATATATATATATGCGTATATATACATCCGTGTGTGCATGTATGTATATATATACATTTATATGTATGTGTGTATGCTGTATGTATATATACCTATGTGTATATATGTACATATATATCTATATATATATATATATATATATATATATATATATATATATATATATACATATATATATATATATATATATATATATATAGTTATGTGAAGAATGGAGAAACAAACACAAGAAGAAGCAATTCGACTGGGCTAGTTAGCCATTGTCTTAATTACGTGGAGATTATATAATGAGTCATTTACGCACGTTTCAATTTGCCAAATGGTTTGGCAGATCTCTTCAGAATGTTGAAGAGTATGTTAAGAGTTCATGGTGTGAGAGATGTAGGAGGAACAATTAGTGGATATATTAATGCATATGGTGGTATAATAATAGCGTTAGGTAAAGATAGTCTTACGTTTTAGTTGAAGTTGTGTTAGTCTTCCTGGAAGGGGATGTAGGATGGGTGCTATTTAAACTCATAATTCCGATTTTAATCAGATGCATTTCCACGTGTTGTTAGAATTGAGGTGCGCGTCGTTTATTGTTAGCACCGGCGGTGTTAGTAAAGGGGAGTAACCCTCAATTTAGGTGAAAACACTTCTCGTACACTTAATCACATATAAAGAAACATAATGCTTTTACTAAACATAGAATACGTATGCACAAAATCACAGAAGATGAAACATTACTTCATTTAGACAGGCATATAGAAAAAAGTGAGTACAGTCTATCGCGTATTAAAACAAGTAAAAAGAAATTAATAAATGAATACTTCAGCGTCTACAGCCATATTATATCTTACATTGGAATGACGAAAACCCAAATGCGCCTCAGATATAATGAGCACCAATCTAGCTTTAGAAATAGAAAAAAGGCAAATACAACAGGACTTAGTAGGTATATCTGGGAACTAAAGGACAATAAGATAGAATATAAACTAAAGTGGCACATACTAAAAGTAGCTAATTCCTATAACCCAACTAACAGACGCTGTGACCTCTGTCTAACTGAAGGCCTCAAAATCCTAACGGCTAGTAATGACCTTTTAAGCATAGGATATGAATGTAGCCCAATTTGTCTTCACGCTAATAAATACTCATTCTCTAAGTATAATTAAATATGTAATACATTCCACTTCCTAAGTATAATTAAATATGTAAAAAAGAATTTTCCTTTTCTAGATATAATTAATTATAATTAAATAGTAAAAAGACCAGAGTTAGCTTTTCTGTCTTCATGGGTCAAATTGGATGAAGAGGTGGTGTCGGCGCTAATGCAACTCAGTGACCACTATTTTGCAAGCTGTGATCAAAGCGAAAGATGGACGTTTTGAAACGTAATTATTGTAATGGATTGACGATTCACATTAGAAGGTGTGTGCCAAATACCATTATCCTGACCTAAGTTTACTTTCAATAGTTAAGAAATGTCAGTGGGTAAATGTTTCTGGGACACCCTGTACATTCAGTGCATTTGCTGCCTTCTTATATTTATTTTTCACTGTGCATCTGTGTGTGTGCATCTGTGTGTGTGCGTGTGCGTGTGTGTGCGTGTGCGTGTGTGTGCGCGTCTGAAGGTCATTATTCAGTTTTATTTCAAGATTTATTGTCAATAGAGAAAGAGCGGTTTCCAACCTAGATCCAGGGTTTCTTCATTGGAATTTCAACATCAGCAAAAAGTATATATGTGTATGTTATCAATCAGTTTCATTTCTGTATTTCTTGTCCATAGAGAAAGCGCCGGACTCTAACATAGATTCAAGGCTCCCTCATTGGAACTTTTATCAACATCATCTAGGTATTTGTGCATATGTGTGTGTGTGCAGTATTTGGTGTTAGTGTATGCGCAGATTTATATGTTTGTTTTATGGATGCGTTTTTATGTCTAAATGCATGCATATGTATTTATGTGCTAAATTTTTGGAAAGTTTTACATGCAGATTTGTGAGTTTTGTTTCACGTATGCATTCTCGTGCATATGGTTGCCTGTCGAGACATGCTTATGTATACTTAAATGTTTAACTTTTACTGATTTGTAGTTACAGTGATGGATTAGGTCTGTAGTCTTCGAATCTGATTTCTCATTTCTGGTTTTGAGAAGCTTAATTTCTCATGGTATTTAGGCAGTGTGTTACATATCCCAGTGCCCTAACACTTACAAGTATAAACCTGAAATTGCAATTTGGATAGAGTGTCTGCAGATTTCTCAATAGTTCTGCGTAGTATCTTTTACGTTAATTCTTAGCTTCATGTTAACATCCGCTGGGCAGCTGATTTCCACAACTGTACAGTTTCTCTTCTCTATCCCAAATGTCATGTCTATTATGTTTCCATTTTATAGATATTTTGATGAAACAATCCACCACAACTCCTTTTTATTATGTGTGGCTATGGCTTCCACCCTACTGTGGGTTCTTACTTGTTTCACATCGGGTTAACCTTCCTAGCTACAACACCACATAACATCATTAGATTATACCCTGATGACATTTTTGGACAACTGTTTATGATGTGGGTGATATCTTCGGTGTTAACTCCACAAAGTCTACATCGGTGGTCACATTTGCTGCTTTTCCCGTGTCTCTGTCCCATTTTTGCATCAGGTATTTGGTTAATATTTCCTGTCCGTGGATTACAAACGCATACCATTGAAAGTGGTAGGTAGTAATTCGGTTGCAGGTCCATGATAGAGCGCTTTGATGTTTAATGTTATTTTCATCTCGGAGCTTTCTACTAAAATATCCATGCATGGTCTTCTGCTGATATACGCTCATCCTGTCATCTAATGATATGTTGCAATAGAGTTGTGCGACTTCTTTGGACATATATTTAAGGTTATCAGTCAAGGAATGTTGCTGAAGAAGCTGCCTTCCAAGCTGGATGATGTTTTCAGCCTCATGTATGCGAACTTGGTCAACGGATGCACTTCGGCACTTGATGGTCAAAAGATGTTGCCAAAGGGATATGATGCGACATTCAAAGGCAGTCTGGGTCAATGTTCAACCTCTGCCACCTTAAATTCGTTTTAGTTAGAAGCGGTCTATGTCACTGTTGATGTGGAAATTATGTAGTCAGATATTTTCCGGGTTTTCACATCAATGGCTTGAAACTCATCAAGTGTCCAACGAAGTAGCCCAAATGTTAATATACATGCTCACACACACATTGTGGGCCACTGTTTTATTGAGTGCAGAGAGTTCAGAGGTCCTCATTTTCTTTACTTGGTTGTAATATTCTTTAGTGACACATGTTTTGTCTCAGGTGCCAATGTAACGTATATTTTCATCCACCCCTAGATACCTGTAACATTTCTCTTTAGATATAGGCGTAACAGTTAAATGATTGATGTAGATGTTATTAGTCTGATTTTCAGTTTTCCCTCTTTTCACAACCATACAGCAAATCTATGCTGACCAAACTCCTACTCTGTGTCCTTTGAGAATGTAACCAAGTAAAGGTTCTTTTGCATCTCATGCATATTCTTTGCCTTTAGTTTGAAGTAAATTAATCAGTATTCAATTCATAACTCCAAAAAAAAATGTTTTGTAATTACGTTTTCTTCTATAACTACAGCTAGCAAGAATCTGTTTACTTGTTGAGCTACTGTTTTTTTTTCTGTTCCTCGATTGTGCTGTTGTTGATATTGTGTCCAGCCATGTTGTTTTGTAGTAACTTTCTGCATGGTAAATTCAAGTTTCAGTCGAAAATCAATACGATCTTGCATAAAAAACCTCCCTCAGTTAATTCATCTGAAGATTAACCAGTTATCTAACAGGACTGATAGATGTGACTTCAAAGTTGGAGATCGTATTCATCTTATTTTCGTTAAATAGTCTCCCATGCCAAATACGTTACTTGTCGCTTCGAATTCATGTATGTATGTATGTATATATGTATGTATTATGTATGTATGTATGTATGTTTTATTTCAAGATTTCTTGCCAATAGAGAAAGAACCGGTTTCTAATCTAGATTGAGTCTCCTTCATTGGAATTTCAACACCAACAACAGGGTATTTTTGTATGTATGTATGTATGTATGTATGTATGTATGTATGTCTGTATGTATGTATGTATGCATGCATGCATGTATGTATGTATGTATGTATGTATATGTGCAGATTTGTATGTTTGCTTTATGTATGATCCTCATGCATATAGCTGCATATCTAAACATGCTTATATATATTTAAATGATAAACTTCTGGAAAATTATACAGGTTTTTACAGTCCCAGTGATGGACTGGTATCTGTTGTCTTCGAATTAGCTTTCTCCTTTCTGGTTTTGAGAAGCTTAATTTCTCAAGATTGGTAATTTAGGCAATGTGTTACATATCCAAGGGACCAATAATTACAGGAATAAACCTGGACTTGTAATCTGGATAGAGTAACTGAAGATTTCTCAATAGTTGCGTAAGTGTTCGCTTTTTTCCCTGATCATCAGCTTTATGTTAACATCCGCTCGGCAGCTAATTTCCACAACTGTAAACAGTTTCTCTTCTCTAACCGAAATCATTGTATCAGGTCTGTTGTGCTTACATTTTATTGAGCTCTTCACTTGGACATTCCACCAGTATTCCTTTTTATTATAAGTGGCTATGGCTTCTACCAATCAGTGGGTTCTTATTTCTTTGACCTCGGGGTTATCCTTCCGACCTATTTCATTATAGAGTGTTCTAGCCACGACATCATGTCTCATCGGTAGATAATACCGGGATGACATTTTCGGACAACTGCTTATGATGTGGGTGATATCTTCAGTGTGCACTCCACAAAGTCTGTATGTATGTATGTATGTATGTATGTATGTATGTATGTATGTATGTATGTATGTATGTATGTATGTATTTATGTGTGTATGTATGTATCTATGTATGTATGTATATATGTATGCATTTGTGTATATTTGCATGTATATATGTATGTGTGTGTCTGTATGTATGTGTACATGTATGTATGTATATATGTATGTATGGACAACAATAACTAACAAATTAAAAAGAATACGGAAGGTTCGTTGTTATCGAGCCGTTCCATTTCGAAGTGGATCTAGCTGTCGCAGCCATATTTTCTCCTTGGTTTCTTCGAGGGTGTCATTGCAAGGTAGTCCCATTGCTAGATATCTAAGCTGATCAGGAAGTAATTCAGTGAGTTTTTATGAACAATATAGTCTTCTAATCAGAAATATTGATATAGAAGATAATGTGTGAACCAGATGTTATATTTCGTTTGTTTGTGCCACAATGGGAGTGAAGTGGACATTGCGATTGAGAAGTGATGTTAGTTTCATTCATTTGCCGTCAGTGGCCTCACAGACAAATACAGTGCGAAGACCATGCATTAAATAATTTCTTTAAATTACTTGCCACTCAACTTCTTCATGATACTATTAACTCATTAAGAATTTATCCACGAAAGAGAGAAGCAAACATTGATGAATAATGCTCGAGGAAACCAAACAAAAGAAAATGCAAGAGAGATAAATCGCAGCAAAACATTTCATTCGAGCAAAACTTAGCAGCTTCTACCAGCAAGAATCAACACGAAACAAACCGTGGGAAATTCTTTTAATGTTTATATTTGCTAATGGATTGCAGTGTAACACTGTTCAGGAAAACTTAATGCTAGAGCCATGCATTTTTGGATGGTTGAACATGAAAAAAAAAGAGGAATATAATGATATAAACGCATTGCAAACGTGGTATGTGATATGAAAATAGATTATAATGAAGCAAAGTATAGAATATAGAAAACTTTAGTAGTGTCATGTCTGAAGTGAAACATAGCTCGGAGACAATAGCATTTTAAATTATATAGTCGATATGTATGTATGTATATTTATATATATATTTACCTTCTGTATGTAAGCACACACACGTATATACATACACACAAGTACATAATATATATATATAGATGTATATATATATATATATATATATATATATATATATATATATATATATATATATATATATGCTTGTGTACATGTGTGTGTGCGTGTGTGCTATGTGTGTGAATAAGTATCTTTGTGGGTATACTTGCATATATATGTGCATATATATTTGCGTATGTAGTAGGGGGGAGTGTCTGATACCTTTCATACGGATGTAAGCAAGTGTGTAGATAGATAGATAGATAGATAGATAGATAGATAGATAGATAGATAGATAAATATTATATATGTAGTAACATAAGAGACTGCTGCTGGACAATGATT
>NC_142949.1:20392290-20437290 GCF_046866305.1 Octopus bimaculoides | reverse complement strand
AATTTAATATGGACGCCTACAGTATCGATTATTCTATGAAAAACATACCTATACCATCCAGGGAGCCATACTCTAAGAACCTTTCGGAGAAAATTACAGACCTTATTAAGCGTATGAGATGGAAAGCCTTTTTTTTTTACTACATGGAAGAGGCTACTACAGAGAACATATTTTATGGAATCAAATCAAAGAAATTTCCTCCTAAATTCAAAGACTTAGAAGGCTTCGAAACGGAACTTTGTAAGTCTTTTAAGACTTTCCGACAAAAACTGAACAATGACATCAAATACATAAAAAGTTAAAAATAAAACGTAACTTTTTTCTGATAAAACTAAGAATTTATACCTTGTGGAAAACAGCACATACGACTTCTACATTACAACGTTATTAATAATTACACTAAAGCTAGACCACAAGTTTATAACGACATTAATAAAGAAGCTAGCTTTATCGCCTCTAGGCTTAAATTAGTTAAAATAACAATAAAGGTCCTCCCCTTTATAACTATTAAAGTCCATAAAAAGACCTTCCTATCTAATCCTAAATGTAGACTTATTAACCCAGCAAAATCAGATATTGGTATTATTAGTAAAGAAATTTTAGGAAAAATCAATGCTAAAGTCAGAAATGCTAGTAGGTTAGTACAATGGTCCAATGGTATAGAAGTCGTTGACTGGTTTAAAGCCATTAGGAATACAAATAAAGCGAGAGTTACACAGTTTGATATTGTAGATTTCTATGCTTCTATCTCTAAGGAACTTCTCAATAAAACCCTCATCTTCGCAAGCGAATTTATAGAAATCAGTACATAGGATAAGGACATAATCTTCCATGCTAGAAAGACTTTACTATTCAGTGAAAATGCAGAGTGGGTTAAGACAACCGATACAGAGGGTACCTTCGATGTGAGTATGGGGTCATGTGATGGAGCAGGCATATGCGATATCATTGGACTATTCCTACTCGATACGTTAGGTAAAACTTTTCTTGGTGTATATTTTGCCATTTACAAAGATGGTACTCTAGCTTTAACCGCAAACACCAATGGACCAGCGCAAGATCAGTTTAGGAAGGACAATATCCAAATGATGAAAACATTCGATCTTTGTATAAGAATGGATATCAACCTGATGGTTGTCAATTTCCTTGATGTATCTTTAGATTTAAATAAGAATATTTACAAACCCTATAGAAATCCCAACAATAGACTTAGCTGCATTAATGTATTTCCTGCCATAGTGTTTAAGAATTTAGTTAAAAGCATTAGCAAGAGAATTTCTAGCCTCTCCACCGATATAAACATTTAATAGTGTTGCCCCAACATATAATAAAGCTTTATAAGATAATGATTTTTGCGAGGAAATAACCAACACAGAAAAGGAAAAATAGTAATAGGAAAATTATCTGGTTCACACCACCTTACTCCCCCGAAGGGATCTTTAATATACGTAGATATTGCTTATCACTTATAAATAGGCATTTTCCAATCAACTATAATTATAGAAAGCTCTTTAATAGGTATAACTTAAAAATTAGTTTTAGTTTACTACTAACTTTAAATACATAAATGCACACAACAAACAAAAACAACAAAATGAAGCCGGCTGTTCCTGCAGAGTTAAACATTTTTGCCCGCTAAATGGATCCACCGTAGACTCTACAACCACTAAGGACATAGTTTCGTTAAATAAATATGCGGGTCTCACAGAGGGAAATTTTAAAGCCAGATTCAACAATCACACCTTAAGCTTCACACACTGGGATAAAAGGAAAACAACCAAATTATCCAGTTATATATGGTCCTTAAAAGAAAAAGGTGTCAACTATAAGATTCACTGGAAGATCTTAGCCAAGTGTAAGCCTTGCACCAACGGCAGTGGAAAGTGTTATATTTGTGATATGGAAAGATGGCTTATCTGGAAAAGTTCTTTAGATCCTGCTACGTGTCTAAATTCAAGAACTGGACATTTGGGGTCATGTCCACATATGACAAAACATTCGCTACGTTTTTGGACCTCCCAAGATCACAGATAGAACCTGCTTTTTTTTATTATGTCCACGTACAAGCCTTTCATATGTCTTAACATCTCTGATATATATATATATATATATATATATATATATATATATATATATATATATATATTATATTATATTACTTTATATATTTTTTCTGTATATTGATTTTCACCCTTTATAATTGTGTAACTTACACGCGTGTAGTATATATATAATGTATATGTGCGTGCATATATACATGTGTACGAATGATTGTATATATACGAGTGCAACGCTCTACCTGTTGTACTTGTCTCCTTCATTCATATACATATATCTATGTATATACGTTTATATATCTGCAGGTGTAGATGTGTTTGTCAGCCAGGAGGGCGTATATCTGTATATACATATATAACTCATTTGTATATTCAAGTTTTGTGGCGAATGTGAATGTTTTACAGTTTATGCGTATGTGTTTTTATTTGTATATACGTCTTTCCGCGTATGTATATGCATGTACATATAAGCTATGTTTTGTATATCCGTGTATGTATGTGTGTATGCGTGTAGAGATGTGAATATGAGTGTAGTGATGTGTGCATGGGTATATATGCGTGTTTATGTGCGTGTATGCGTATACATATATATGTGTGTTTGTATGTATATATACGCGCGTGTGGTATGTATATAGATATATATACATACATGTGTGTATGCGTACGTGTATGTGTGTGTGTATATGTGTGCATATGCGGATTCTATGAATGAAGCATTACTTTCCCCATGCCTACTGGAGTGGTCTCTCTTTATTCAACGGTTTTTTCATAGCGTTTGTTTTAATAACACTTGGGATGCCGGGGCAGACTTCAGCTCCGGCATCCCAACAGTTATTATATATGTATATATATATATATATATATATATATATATATATATATATATATATATATATATATATATATATATATATATATATATATATATATGTATATATATATATATATATATATATATATATATATATATATATATATATATATATATATATATATATATATATATACATACATATATATATATATATATATATACATTTTATGCATATTATACTCTCAAAACAAAAGAATGAATTGTACATAATATACATCAACACAAAAAAATCTGATAAGGAGCTGATCTCCTTGATTCAAGATTTCCTCTAGGGCCAAATTCTGGATCCCTTCATCCAAGATGTCGCTGAGAACAAAGGCAGCGCCATACACAGTTGCTATTGTTGTCACATTCATACACACCTCAATAAATTCACTCAGGGTGAGGGTCCTTCGCTCCACCCTCACCGTTCAGATCAAGTGGAATATGCAAACGTCAATGAAGGCTTTATCAAAGAGCAATGGCTCTGGCCTCATAACTTACAGCTTCGTCAACCAGACAATCTCTTCCGCAATAACCACCAGACAAAAAAAAAAAAAAAAAGAAAAAAACTACTTTACAATCAGGTTCAATGAGGGCTGCAGATTGTCTCCGACAATAGACGGATTTGCCTCACTTGCGATAACAGCAGTTTGACATACTCCACAAGCCAGCGATTCCCGGACACTGAATCTCTGTGTGTAGAACGGTTTTCACCGCCATGTGCATATCTCGGACAACCCCGCCTGACTGCACAACTTTGCGTGTGGTGTTCATCTAAAACCAGTAATAATCTTCGGTAGCAATTCGACGCCGAAGACTTCTGCAAATTATTCCTGGCTAAACTACAATCGCAACTGTTCACCCCTATCTCTTGGGTAATTTTGGTGCAAGATGAAGTGTTTTTCTTGGTGTTATTGTTGGTCTTGTCACAGCTGTTGTTGTTCTTTTAGTTGTTGTTTGGGGTGATTTCATTGTTTCTTTTGTTATTTTAAAAATATTTTGTTTGTCTTGAAAATTGTCGTTGTTGTAGTTGCTGTTGTTGCTTCCGTCGCTGTTTCTCCTGCTATCGTTTTTGTTGTTGTTGTTGTTGTTAATTGCTTCCAACCCTATAGCGTTATTGGAATATTCTGCAAACTCAACTGCCATGACACCTTCGAAATTCTCTTCGCTGACAGGTAAAAAATTACTAATTAGTTTAATGACCTAATTATCAATTGTAAGCATAAATTTAAGAATTACATTCAAAGAATTTATGAGAGAGAATGGATAATTATAAAGATTTACTTTTGATTAAGTCATTTTCTTATATCTCCATTTTCAGTGATTTCATTTTGTTTCACCAAATCTACTTTTCATTGGTTTCACAATTTCTTTTTCATCCTTATTTTGCACAACCTCATACCACTACTGACATTTCATTCCTTTATCTTTTGCATTCATCTCCCCTGCCTACTCTTATAGCCAAACCTTTCTCTATCTCTGGATAACCTCAGGTTTTCCAATTGATTTACAACAATCTGTGTGTGTGTGTGTGTGTGTGTGTGTGTGTGTGTGTGTGTGTGTGTGTGTGTCTATATATTATTTTATTCATTTACTTGTTCCACTTGTTCCACTCATGACTGCGGCCATGTCGGAGATCTACCTTAAGGGGTTTTAGTAGAACAAATTAACCACAAGACTTAGTTTTTGTAAGCCTAGTGCTTATTATATCGGTCTCATTTGGCGAATCGTTCGATACACGGGTGTAAATACACCAACATCGGTTGTCAAGCAACAGTGGAGGGAACACATACAAATACAAACACACACACACACACACACACACACACACACACACACACACACACACACACACACACATATATATATATATATATATATATATATATATATATATATACATACACACACACGACGGGCTTCTTCCAGTTTCCGCCTACCAAATCCATTCACGAGTACTTGATCGACCCAAGGCTATAGTAGAAGACATTTACCCAAGGTGCCACGTAATAGGACGGAACTTGCAACCATGTAGTTGGGAAGCAAGCTTCTTAGCACACGGCCTCGCCTTCGTCTTGTCCTCAGCTCGCAATATATCGGACAAAGGCTGTGTCGACAATGGGCAGGTATTCACCTGAGGTTAACAAAGAGTAGTAACGTTGTTCCGTACAGAACAGCAATGTTTAAGTGACAACATATACATACATACATAAATAAATACATACATACAGATAGATAGATAGATAGATAGATAGATAGATAAATAGATTGAGATATAGATACATATATATATATATATGTGTATGTATGTATGTATATATATATATACATATATATATATAATATAAATAATATATACATATATATATATATATATATATATATATATATATATATATATATATATATATATATATATATATATATATATATGTATGTATATATATATATATATATATATATATATATATATATATATATATATATATATATATATATGCATATATACATATATACATACATCTATACGTATATATATAAGCATACGTGGACACAGGACGTCATGAAACGTGTACAATGAAAAATTAAGAAGTACGAATACATGGAACATGAACTATCCTTTCGAAGAACGAAAGACACAAATGGAAAACAAAAGATACAACATAAAGAGCGATCCTTCATCAGTTGTTGGCTGTTTTTCTAGTCTCGTATCTCGAGCATCTAACAACAATATACGCTTTCGATAAAACAGTGGCTCCCGCAAAGCAAATTAAATAAAATTTTGAATTTTTGCGGAGGGTCAAAATAGGTAACACAAAAAGGACAGCGGAAACAAACAGGGAGGGCTGCTAAGCCTAAACGAGGCTGTGGTGGCGAAGGCGTAAATCAATCGTCGACAGGAAACAAGCAAGAACACGTCTTCCTTGTTCTAGATACAACGGAGAGAGATAGAAAGAAACACAAGTTAGAAGTAGAAAGATGACCGATGGTCACGTGGGAACCACACACATATATATGTATGCGCTTGCGTGTGTGCCTTTGTGTGTTTTTTTTCTTTAGCCCACCATCCTTTTCCTCTAATCTCTTTCAGTGGAAAAGCGTTGATTTGAATCGTCAAAATCTTTTCCATTCGACCCTAACCCTAACCCTGTATTTGTCTTTTGTTTTCTGTACAGTTGAACTGTATATATATATCATCAGTACCCCCTAAATGAAATTATAACAGCTTTATGTCATACTTTTTTCACTCTGCAAGATACTATCCGCTGCTTATAATTCCTCGCTGAACGGTTTTCATTACAGTAATTTACTTCTCGTTGGTAGAATGTCTTCACTACTACTGCAGAGCACCCTCTAATCTTGACTATAATGAAATGCCCTACGCACCTCTTAATTCCACCGATCTTGTTTTTTAAATGCTAGTTATTACTGACAGCAGCAGTGTTGTACTGATGTGTATTATTTGCATCCTACATGACGTGGTTGTACATTAAGAACGCCGTGAAACTGGTATTTTTTACTGAGAATTCATCTTGGATCAACGTATAATGGTTAAAAGCAGAGATTTTGAGCATCACACAAAACATATTTGCGTATCTCAGTAAGTACAAATTTGGGTAGCATATGAAAAAGGTGAATACACAGTTCTAATGAAACCGAAACTCACTGAAACCATGTGATCCACGCCATATGATCAACTGTTTATCGGCTGCAGATATTTCTATTCGTTTTGGTACTAAACATCTAGAACGAACCTCTGCAGTTTTATGACGTTCTTAAAGTATAACCACGTCAAGTAGGACGACCTTACTTTGTTATATATATATATATATATATATATATATATATATATGTTTGTGCGTATGTTTGTGTGTGTGTATCGTGTATGTGTATGTGTGTGTTTGTGTATGCTGTGCATGTGTATGTCAGTGTGTTTGTGTGTGTATATATGTATGTGTGCATATTCTTTGATTCTCATACTTGTTTCAGTCATTTGACTGTGGCCATGCTAGAGCACCGCCTTTTGGTCAAAGAATTCGAACCCTTACACTTATTCTTTGTAAACCTGGTACGTATTTTATCAGATCTATTTTGCCGAATTGCTATGTTACGAGGCCGTAAAGACACCAATATCAGTTGTCAGGCGATGGTGGGGGTACATGCTAACAGACAGACAGACAGACAGACAGACACACACACACACACACACACACACACACACACACACACACACACACACACACACACACAAACATTTTTTTAGTGCGAAATAAGTCTTTTTCCATACAAAAAATGAACATTAATCATATTTCCTATTTTGTTTGATGACTTTTTGCCATCTTTGCGACTTCATGATTCCGCGCTCATAAAAGTTCTAGTCCTTATCAGCCCAAAAACTATGACAAGTGCGATTTCAGGTCATCATTATATTGAAAGTTTTACCATTCGAACTATTTTGCAAACTTTGAAATAAATAGTAATCTGATGGTGCAAGGACAGGTCTATAGGGTGGATGTGACATCACTTCCCAACCAAGCTCCAATAATTTTTCACGATTTAGCAAAGACGTGTGTGGTCTAGCGTTGTCATGGTGGAACATGATTGCTTCCTCCCGTTTCATTAGTTGTTGACAGTCAACATCTGAATTGATCGTTTCGTTCCTTGGAAGCTGCTCAAAATACACACCTTTGTAATCCCACCAAATTGACAGTATGACGTTTTTTGATGCAATTCAGCTTTCGATGTGGTTTGCTGGTTCATTACGCTTGGATCACGATCGTTTTTGTTTGATGTTTTTGTCGACAATCTATTTTTTTATCATCAGTGATGATTCGTTCAAAAAAAAAAAAAAAAAAAAGGGAAGATCAGTTTCATTGTGTTTGAGATGCATAGCGCAAATATTGATTCGTTGTCTTATGTGAATCTCTTTCAATTTATGTGGAACCCAAATATCAAGCTTCTTAACGAATCTAAGACATTTTACGTGATTTTCAATTCTTGTGTGTGACACATTTAACCTCTTTGCAATATCTTACACAATTATATGACTATCAGATTCAATTATGACTTTGATTCGGTCATCATCAACTTCAGTTGATCGACCAGAAAGTTGGTCATTTTTCAGTGAAAAGATCTCCAGAACGGAAGTTTTAAAACCATTTCTGACATGTGCGTTCTGTTAAGCAATCAACCACCACAAACTTCATATAATCTCTTTGTGAGATGCAGCAACTTTCTTGCCTTTACGGAAATAATAAAAAAAAGCAAAATAAGACGAAAATGTTCGTTTTTGCACTCCACTTTAAAATTGACACTGAACTAACAGCTGTAAGGAAATTTACGCGCAATATGCTTCTAAAGTAAGCTAAAAGAAACGGCTACCAAATGTCAACAGGAAAAAGTCAACACATTGACAAAAGTCATACAAAAAAAATCGTAACTCTATCTATTTGCGAAGAGCAAAATTACTTTCTTGCTAACACTGTTTGTCTGTTTGTCTGTCTGTCTGTCTGTCTGTCTGTCTGTCTGTCTGTCTGTCTGTCTGTCTGTCTGTCTCTCTCTCTCTCTCTCTCTCTCTCTCTCTCTCTCTCTTTCTCTCTCTCTCTCTATCTATCTCTCTCTCTCTCTCTCTCTCTCTCTCTCTATATATATATATATATATATATATATATATGTGTGTGTATATAATTATGAGTAAGACGTTATGCAACTGTCGAAGGGATAAATAAATCCATGGGCACTACTGGTGTATTACCTAACTATATATAGGCCTTGCTATAAGGTTGGTAATTTAAATGGTAAACCGTGGTTTAATAATCAGATAACAAGAGAAACGGAACAACAATTAGCAATTAGAAATTGATCATTAGCATTAAAGGGTCATAGATTAATTGTAGTTAAAATAACATTTACAGCTATTTCAGTTTGTTATTGTTGAGGTAAATTTGCATTTATCTCGTTCCATGTAACAAAGATCGTCAGAATGATTTAGAGTTTATCAGATGAATATTGACAAGAGAAAAAGGAAAAAAGGAAAAGTAAAAGGAAAAAAGGAAAAAAGTTCGTTAAGGCTTACATTTCTTGTGTCCATTAAAGGTTGCACGTGTGTGTACATTTCTTTAATTAGATGAATGTTATTTTAACAATTAAGCTATGACCATTTAATACCAATGATCAACTTCAACTTCTAATTGTTAATTGTTGCTCCATTTCTTTTCTGTTATATATATATATATATATATATATATATATATATATATATATATATATATATATATATATATATATATATATATATATATATATATATATATATACACATTTTATAAAGAATATTCAAGGAATATATTCAAGGAATATATTATTGAGCTTATATTAAGTGCTCTATTAATTTGAGCAAATAAATATATATATGTTTTTATATCATTAATAAATATATAAAAGTATTAATAATATTCACAGGAAATCAATATCCGAATTTCCGAAAGATATATGTTTAATATGACACAGTAATATTTTGAATTATAATTAAATTAAAATTTAAGATGTACAAAATATAAATATATATAAAAAATATAAGTGTACATAAAAATACATGCGTATATAAATGTATATAAAAATGTATGCGTAATTGAGTATAAATATTATGAAAGTCTAAAAATTAAAACACATCTGACGATCGTTTCACGGATATTATTGCTTCCATATCAATTAAAAAATATATATATATATATCATTTAAAATTTCTACAAATGAAAAATATGAATTTTCCAAATTATTGGAGAGATTACTTTTACAAACTCTTAAAGGACAGTATACAATTTAATATTTTTAATATTCTTAATACTTTTTAATATTTTAATTAATATCATCTTATCATATATACCATTCATTTTTAACAGGTATATAATAACTCCATTCATCTCCGAAGAGCGGAATTATTGCCAGTATACTTATCTATATTGATTACATTGTGGAGGCAATAATATCCGTGAAACGATCGTCAGATGCTTTTTAATTTTTAGACTTTCATAATATTTATACTCAATTACGCATACATGTTTATATACATTTATATACGCATGTATTTTTATGTACATTTATATTTTTAATATATATTTATATTTTGTACATCTTAAATTTGAATTTAATTATAATTCAAAATATTAGTGTGTCACATTAAACATATATCTTTCGGAAATTCGGATATTGATTTCCTGCGAATATTATTAATAATTTTATAAATTTATTAATGATATAAAAACATATATATATGTAAAGTGATGGTATGTTGTCAACTCAATGTGACAGTCCCATGAAAGAGGAGAATGCTCCTGCTATTTAGCCCTAGGAAAAACCGATTCCTGTTTGCCTTGACACATTTCCCATGTCCATATGTTTACAAAGGGAAGATAAGCACTTACATCCAGCAAAGCCAGTATCCAGAGACTAGTTTCAGAGTCATTGCTCATCATCAGTCTGGAGTAGCATGGCTTGCTAGCTGAATTCTTTATTACAGGCACAAGACCGTTTCAGCTCAAAGCCGTTTTGCTACACGGTTATTAGAGAGCCTCCTCTAATATGTGGCATTTGGTGAATAAGGGGGTTTGATATCGTTACCCTCATTTGCATCTCCTGCCGTGAGGTAGGTTCATCTGGGACTCTCGACAAGAAGAGATCCAGTTTGTGTAGCTCCCTCAGACTCTTTGGGAGAATATTAAAAATTTGCGGGACCTGAAAGCCAGGTTGTTGCAGTAACAGGTCCTGAAGCAGAAAGGCATTGTTGGTGTCTTTGGCACTGTGCAGTGGCGACCAGTTCTGATATTTGTGTAGCACAATCAATCATTTCCAGGATATTATAGATGTATATTACTGCATATCTCTCCCGCCTATGCTCCAGGGAGTAAAGTCTTAGATCTTTCAGCCTATTCCAATTGCTGAGCTGTTGCAGGAAACGATCTTCTTTGTGGAGCTTCGCTGGATTGCTTCAAGGTCGGCTGCTAATTTTACATTTTGGGTGACCATAGCTGGGAGCAGTAATCCATGCGGCTGAGGATGAATGTCTTCCAGTGGACCATTATGGCTTACCTCTCTCTGATTCGGAACGATCCAGCCAGTCATCCGCACTTTGTCGCCACCCTGGTAATGTGCACTTGAAAAGAGGTACCATCACCCATGACGATATCCAGGTCCTGCACTGATTTAGGCTCTGGGATTGTTACACCCTGCCGAACGATGTATCCTGTAAGTTTTATATTCAGTTTTAGACGCTAGTAGCACACTTTTTCAGCATTAAACTGCATATTATTTTCCTCAGCCCATCCCCTGCTGCAGTCAAACCCCTGTTGTAGGTGTGCAACATCTCTGGGGTCCTATATTCTCCGCGAGATTATCTTATGCATAGCTAGCAAGGGCGGCTATCCCGGTAGGTAAGGGCATATCTGAGAGGGCCCCTATAAAAAGCAATGGTGTCAAGACAGTGCCCTGTGAAACACTGCTCACTATTTGTGCTTTCTCTGTGGTGGCTCCATTGACCACCACTACCTGACTCCTATCCTTTAGAAAGTCATGTAACCACTCTCCGATGTATATATATATATATATATATATATATGTTTGTATATATATATATATATATATATATATATATATATATATACATGCACACACACGAACGCACAAACACAGACATACACACTCTCTGTCACACACACATGCATATATTTTTGTGTGTATATATATATATATATATATATATATATGTATATATATATATATAGAGAGAGAGAGAGAAAGAGATTCATATATGTATAAATACAAGTATGTGAGTGTAAAGAAGTATGTACGAATGTATGTGTGTATTAATGTGACTATCCACATGGGAATATAAATGAATTTGTTTTTGAATGCATTAAATACATATTTGGTTATGTCTACAGCAAGATATTCGTCGTCTCGTATATGATATCTCAAAACGAACCATTAGGAAACTATGCATAACGCTATATACAAAACTGCGAGCACTGTGTGTATGTTTGTAGGTATTATAAAACATTTCAATTTACTTCAATTTGATGCATTTCCATCCATCCATCCATCCATCCATACATATATATATATATATATATATATATATATATATATATATATATATATATATATATATATATATATATATATATATATATATATATATATATATATATATATATATATATACATATATATGTATATACATATATATATATATATACATATATACACATGTTTACATAAATACATACATATATACATACATTCCTTTTACTTATACACACATTCAGTTGCAGATATATATATGTGTGTGTGTGTGTGAGAGTATTTGCCTATCATATAAGCATGTATATGTTTTCATGTCCATGTACGTAAATATCATTATTGTTTATATATAACAAAATTATATGCGCTAAATCATCTGTACTATAATATCTTTGTACTAACAAAACACACACGCGCACACATGGACACACAGACATATCTGTGTGCGTGAGTGTTGACTATACGTACACACATATATGTGTGCGTGTGTATGTGTATGTGTGCTTCATTCGGCCTTAAACAATTCTGTGCAATCATATTCAGAAATAAAGCTGTTCACGGACACGGATATTTTTACTCGTATAATTATACATTTGTATGCATATATATATATATGAATATATATGTCTATATCCATTCATTTATATATACATACATACATACATACATACAGACAGACAGACAGACTGACAGACACAAACACACACACACGCATATATATATACATATATGTACATATATGTACATATGTGTGTATACATATGTGTATACATACATATATATGCATGTGTATGTGTATTTTTAGAGATACATACATGCATAAATATAATGGACATATATGCATCTTTATGAATTTGATATATACACATATATATATGTGTATGTTTGTGTATATATATATATATATATATATATATATATATATATATATATATATATATATATATACATACGTATATATATATGTGTGTGTGCGTGTGTACATAGAGAGAGAGAGAAAGACAGAGGTATAATAAAAAGAAGACGGGGATTTGAAAAGGAAGTGGGAGTTCGAGAGAGAGAGGGGGAGAGAGACTGAGGGAGAGAGTGAGAGAGAAGGGGTGAGAGAGAATATGATTTAAAAATTCCACTATGTGAAGCAGAATCCCGCCCATAGAAGCATTTTATAAGAAGAAAATCTATTTTTGCATAATTATGTTAAATGATGTTAAAACCTTAAATGGCGGAGGTGGACTCTACAAGTGACTGCCAATAAAACCACTGCTGTTTCTTCTCACTTTGCAAACAACCTACTTATCTGCTGCAGGTAAGTGAAGGTGGAGCTGTCTAATTTATGCTTGGCTCTTATACATTATCCTTATACATCCACTGTAATAACAGCAGTGAAGCAGAAATTGGCCCTTTGGCAATGTATAAAAAAATAACTCATTGACCACACATACGCACACGCACACCACAGATACACACATACAAACACACACACACACACGCATACACACACACCACACACACCACTCACACACACAGGCGTACCACACACAGGCGTACCACACACACGCACACACGTATACACATCGATATTCAGGCGCTTTCTCTGCAGGTTACTTTTATTAAAATCACACAAAATGCTCTGGCTCCCTGGAAGCTTTACTGAAAGATATTTGGCCAAGTTTTAACCCATTTGCATGTTACATCTTCACTTAAATAGATTGTAAACAAACACCTAGTGGCAGGATTTTATACAGGTCTTTTCGACGTTTGTGTCTAAAAGGACTATACATGGTCTCTGACTTATTTCTGGTCTGTAATTTTTGATTTAAATATGCATGTTACACTTCGATATAAATGTTCTCTACTCTGTATTTATATCAAGCTGAATTCAATGCAGGACAAATTTTGTGAGGTTGGCGCTTGTTGAGGCAGAAACACATGTTCTCAGTTGCATTTTAAATACATAATATATCCACACAGCGTCTCTTGTTAATAGCTGAACAGTTTCGTGGAACCGCCCTCAACATTGTTTCCTCATGTACTCAGTATTTTCTGCAGTTCCCCTTAGAGTCGGGCGGAATTGCTACTAGCTGTTTGATTTTCTTCACTTGAAGTGAAAATAATTTCAACAACACAAAAATTTTAATTTTAATGAATAGAAGAATTTTTTTCGATTTTGCGGTCTCTTTTAGAATCAAATTAGGAGTCTTCGCAAGAGCAAGACCATATGTAAATGAATCGCGAAGACATACACCAGAAGGACAACAGCCATTGAAGATCAACAACTTTTCAAATTCCAGAACAGAGATTTTCACCAGATGAGTCCAACAACAAAAGTTTGGGCACTATCATGCTATTAGCTGTCAGAAGTGAAAGTGCTCACTGCTAGTGAAGTATCTGTCTGTCTGTCTGCCTGCCTGTTGCTGGCCTGTCGATTCTTTGGCTACTGACAGCTAATACCATGACTGGCCGGAGCGAGCTATATGTCTGTCTGTCTGTCTCTCTCTCTCTATCTATCTATCTATATATCTAGTACTCGAAAGTTCGCGCGTCCACGCTAGCTAGTCGTGAGTGGTCGATCCTATTATTTTTAAACTTCAAACTTCATTTGTTTTCTATTTTGATAAATTCTCTCTGTTGAAAATTATATTTTTATATTTTAAATAATTTGCAATTTCAGGAAATATGTTTTTATATTAAATTTGTGTTTTCTACTCACGACTAGCCCTGCGCGGACGCGCGAACTTTCGAGTAATAGATAGATAGATAGAGAGAGAGAGACAGACAGACATATAGCACGCTCCGGCCTGTCAGTAGCCAAAGAATCGACAGGCCAGCAACAGGCATGCAGGCAGACAGACAGACAGACAGATACTTCACTAGCAGTGAGCACTTTCACTTCTGACAGCTAATAGCATGATAGTGCCAAAGTTTGTGTTATCAAGATGGAAGATAAAGAGTTCGCAAGGCCAACATTTCATTTGTTCACTACGCCTCGTCAGTGCTCATGCACAACGCACATATTTTGGCTCAAAATAACATCAAACCACCTTTAGATGCTAGTTACCACTGAACAACTCGATAAACGCAAAGAAAATTGAGGAAATTCAATTACAATGCAATGTATTACAATGTATTATGTCCTCAATTTATGAAACTTTTTGCAGATATTCGGGATTTCAGTTGAAATCATTAGCGATGCGATCCATTTTGACAAACTCGAAGATTTATATTTGTCTGTGTGTTCGCGCGCGCGCGTGTATGTCTGTGTGTGTATGCGTTTGTGTGTGTGTATACGTTTGTGTGTGCGTATGTGTGTTTGTGTTTGTGTGTTTGTGTTTTTGTGTTTTTGTGTGTGTTACAAATTGATGTACAAGGTTAAATCTCCGGATAATGATTCTGCATAACCACGACTACTTCGTGATCCGGCTGATCACCTATTTATACAGATTAGTACAAATACATAATATGTAGAGCATTTCAAGTAAAAAATAATAACTGGAAACAAATTGTTGTTATTTCAGTTATTTATTTATGATCGGTTCAAAAATCAAGAATGAAAATCAATAAAATATTAAAATCTATAACAAATTTGATCGATCACAGCTCACATCATTAGAAAGCGTATCGAAATAAAAATTATAAACAAAAAACTCCGAGCAAAACAGTCTTAAATACACACGAAATATATGTCAAACAATGGTTAGCGAGAAGGAAAAGAGGAGAGAAACAAAGGGAGAGAGGGGAAGGAGAGATGCGAGGGAGAGAGAGAGAGCAGGGATACATGGAGGTATAAATACATGTCAAAATGAATACAACGATATAGGTTATTGTGGTGCAGTCACTACAATATATAGGAAAGATAATCCTTAGAATAACATGACAAGAAGTGGTAATACAGAGATAAGGGATTCGGAATAGCAGGCACAGACACAGACACAGACACATGCAGACACACACACAGACAAACATACACATGCACACATGTACATATATATATATATATATATATATATATATATATATATATATATATATATATATATATATATATATATAAAGAATATATATAAAGAATGGAGTAAACGCATATTATAACTGCATACTTTTAATCCAACATATGTTTCGAAGAATTACAATTTATGCGATCCGAATTCGCTTATAATGTCTTACGTTTAAGCTGGTTCCCATACATTTCCCTGCGGAGAAGTTTACATTTTTAACATCGCCGATTCCTATGGATCGCATAAATTGTAATTCTTCGAAACATATGTCGGAATAAAAGTATGCAGTTATAATATGCGTTTACTCCATTCTTTAAATTTATATATACTCAAATACCCAAAATATCAAGGAGTTTCTACCTCATAAACAGAAGTTACACCACAGTTATTTTGTGATCTTTACTACCCTGGTATCTATTAACCAATTTATTTTATCCGAGTTATTTATTACTAGGAGTAAATAAATACATATAATAATAATAATAATATATATATATATATATATATATATATATATATATATATATATATATATATATATATATATATATATATATATATATATATATATATATATATATATATATATATATATACGGGAGTAAACACATAAATGTGAAACAACGTGGGAAAAAAGAGTACTCAAATACCAGAGGTAGATTAATATGCTTTATTTAAAAGCAGCAGAAATATCACAAAAACTGTTACTCAGAGTTTCACGTTCCCGTTCGTCGGACAGTTTTGTTAGATTCTAACGAAACTGTCCCCTGTCCGACGAAAGGTAACGTGAAACTCTGAGTAACAGATTTTGTGATATTTCTGCTGCTTTTAAATAATATATATATATATATATATATATATATATATATATATATATATATATATATATATATATATATATAACTGCAATGATACACGCATACATATACATCTGTGCATTTCAGTGTGCGCGCATCCAAATATTTGTGCCTGAGTACGAAACTATTACCCCCAAACAGTTCCTGCGCCTTAGAAATAAGCTGTATTTTAACATACAAGACAAGAATTTCTTATACATTTATTTTACAAACGATATCACATAGGACACACTTTCTGTGGCATTTTCAGGCATTCCTGCTTCAAGATTTGTTTTTAATATATTTGGGGACATATATAATTATAATCGAAAGTACAGCTAACTAAAAGTTTACCTGACACATTCTGCAGTGGTTATTCTTCAGATAATTCATACAATTTTTTAGCATTTGAATTCTTTGAAGTTTCAACTGAATTTTGACACCTCAGTGCTGTGATTATTGGTTGGTGATGTTCAGCGTATAAAACTTGCTTAGATTGATAAGTGTGTTCTTTCTCTCTTCTTTCCTATCTATATCTAATTTCTTTTCTGCGTGTGCATGTGACTATGAGCTAATGGGAATACCTACACACAAACAAACACCAAAGCACAAACAAGTATACGGTCTAAGTGTACATATATACTGAAACATAGAGAAAGCATATATATCCTCGCATTGATTTTTCTTGTCTTTTTTCTTCGTTTCTTTTGGGATTATATGTGTATATATCTCTCTCTCTCTCTCTCTCTCTCTCTCTCTCTATATATATATATATATATATATATATATATATACGTAAATATGTATGTATGTATGTATGTATGTATGTGCATAGATATATACGTGCACATGTAAGCATATACATGTGTCTGCAGTATGTGTAGCAGGTGTATATAATTGGAAGCGTTTCGTTGTAATTATAAAACATCGTGTAGTGAAGACATTCATATTTTCCAGAATGATCCACATCGAAACATTTGACAGAAGTAGTTCTGGATGAATAACCGTGTTGAGCAAAACGCTGATCGGCACAGAACGCTACCTTTTAATGACGCCAACGAGAAAACATAATAGTTGGATTCAGTTTCAAATTATTATTTGTGTTATGTAAATAAGACAAACAAGAAACAAAAAAACCAGATACACATGGCTCGCTTTGCTATTGACATCTAGGGAAAACCAGTTCCGTTTCAATGTAACGATCGTATATATAAGTCTCCCTGGCAATGATGAAGTTGTATTGAAATTGGGGGAATAAAAACAGAAACAAAGAACAAGAGAAAGGGACCGCCAAAAGCCTCATTAAATTTGCGCCACCACCAACATCACCCAACACCCATTACCAGCATTACCACCACGATCACACCACAATCACCACTGCCATCACTACCAACACCAAGACCACCATCATCATTGCTACCAGAACCGGAACCACGTCGATGTCGACCAATGTAAACTTCTCCTCAGGGAATGTATGGGAACCATCTTAAACGTGAGACATGACCGAGTATGATAACTATAGTTGGAGAAGGTTATAACGTAATTCATTTCAAAAAACCGTTGGAGATTAGGACGCTACCAGATAGTACGTTGGACAAGAAGGGGAGAAAAAAATAAGAAAAGAAAAAAGAAAAAAAGAGAAAGAAAATTCAGAGTGTAGAGTTGGGAGAGGATAGGCTGATATAAATCCGATAAAAATTGGAGAGGAATATTATGTAATAAAAAGGCATTATAAAGGGGTTTAATCTTGTGTTTCTACAAAAATATTGAGTGTATATAATAATTTATACTTATGTGTATGCTCATATATACACACAAACAAATCTACATTTACTCCCATAATTTCATGTATGTATATTTATATACATACCCACGTCAAAACTCACACTCATATATACATACGAACACACACACATTCACACACACACACACACACACACACATATATATATATATATATATATATATGCATATATATCCGTATACCTATACATACACATACATATAAACACACGTACACATACATACAATACATACACAAACATATAAATATACATACATACATACATATATATATATATATATATATATATATATACATATATATATATATATATATATATATATACATACCATTACACATATACACACATACCTACCTATACACAAATACACATATATGCACATCCATACCTATATATACATAAATACAAATATACACACACATACACATATACACATATATGCATCTACGCCCATAAAACACAAATACATACGCATATATATATATATATATATATATATATATATATATATATATATATATATATATATATATATATATATATATCACTCTGCAGAAAAAGAGTGCATCCATTACCTACATTGACATTGAAGAGGAAGTTGTAATAGCTGCCATAAACGAAATGAGCTGAAATTCGGCAACTGGCCCCGATGGTTTCCCAGCTGTCCTCTTAAAGTCGTGTAAACAAGAATTAGCGGGACCACTCCGGATACTTTTCTAGAGTTTCCTTTCAAGTGGTAAACTTCCCAAAAAGCTGAAGGCAGGCACCATATGTCCTATCCATAAAGGTGGAAGCAGAGCAGAGGCTGGGAACTACAGACCCATCTCTCTGACTTCACATAGTAACAAAGTCATGGAACGAATTGTCAGAAGGAGATTGATTGCGTTCCTAGAAGAAAATGACTTGCTGAATGAGACCCAGCATGGTTTCCGTCCAGGTAGAAGCTGCCTCACGCAGCTCTTGCAGCATTATGACTGGGCTCTGAAGCAGTTACTTGACCATTCAAATGTTGATGTGATATATCTCGACTTTACAAAAGCTTTTGACAAAGTTGTTCATGGCTTGATATGTCACAAGTTTTGAAACCTTGGCATAGCTGGTAAATTAGGAGAATGACTGCATGACTTCCTGGATGGTAGAAGTCAGACAGTTGCAGACAATGGAGAACTATCTAGGGAAACGCAAATATTGAGCGGTGTTCCGCAAGGAACTGTCCTGGGGCCACTACTGTTCATAGTCGCCTTTCTGGACATGCCCACGGTCACTCGGAGAGCCACTCTCACTAGATATGCTGATGACACATAACTATCTCAGGCAATAAAGAATCCTGATGATATTATAAGCCTGCAGAATGACCTTAATGCAATATACGAGTGGGCAGAGCAAAATAATATGCAGTTCAACGCAAGAAAATTTCAAGTACTGCGCTACAAGGCCACAAGTGCCTCCCAACTGGCATACACAGGACCTGGAGGTACTGCAATCCCAGAATCACAAACAGTAAGAGACCTGGGCATCAACATGTGTAGTGATGCATCATTTCACATGCACATTGTCAAGTTGACAGCAAAGTGCAGACAACTGGCAGGGTGGATACTGAGGACATTCCGAACAAGGGATCAAAAAGTCATGTTGACTCTATGGAAGACATTTGTTCTGAGCCGCCTAGACTGTTACTCTCAGTTGTGGTCACCACACAGTGTCAAGCGGACAGCAGAACTCGAGGCAATTCAGCGTCACTATACAAAAAAGATCGCCACAGTCCAACAGATGAACTACAGGGAGCGACTGAAGGCACTAGGTCTCTACTCCCTGGAGCGCAGGCGGGAGAGATATGTAATAATATACATATGGAAAACACTGGAAGGACTGGCGCCAAACTTTGGCATCAAGTACTACAAGAATGCCCGCACAGGTCGCCACTGCATGTTACCAAAGGTACCGTCCACTGCATCTCACATAAGAACGATGTACTGCAACAGCCTCGGTTTCAGAGGACCTCAGCTCTTTAATGCCCTGCCAAAACATTTGAGAGACCTGCAAGACATGGATATAGAGGGCTTCAAGATAAAACTCGACGCTTTCCTCTTCACGATACCAGACAATCCAATGGCTCGAAATGAGACACAGTTCAGGGCAGCGATGTCAAATTCTCTTATACACCAGATGTGCCATCAAAACTCTTGATTGGACTATATCAGGTGGAGGAGAAGAGCCATGCAAGGAACGTGAAGAGAGCACAGCATGAAGGCGGAAAATGACGGTGGTGCTCCAGCATGACCACACACAACCACTTGGCTGAAACCCATAAATAAAAAATAAATGAATATATATATATATATATATATATATATATATATATATATATATATATATATATATCTGTAAAAATATGTGACACTTATTCGGTAGCCATGATAAAACTCCGTGTTTCGGATGTCGGAGTGGGAACCCACGCCAACATCTCTTCAGTTATCCGGCCCTTGAAAATTCCTGTGAATTTTTCATTTTTTCATATATATATATACATATATACATAATTATGTATATATATATATATATATATATATATATATATATATATATATATATATATATATAAATATATATATATATATATATATATATATATAGTTCTAAAATCTCTCTAAGATATCAACGCAGTAGTTGTACTAATAAGTAATATTCGTAGCCACTTTAACATGGCTGCCCGTTCGAGCGGACTCTACTGCGAGTTTTAAACCGAAGAGGATATCTCCTCTAACTGGTTAACGATACACAGCTGCATGTTTATATACCTATACATACATACATACATACATACATACATGTTCTGAGTTCAAATTCTGCCGAGGTCGACTTTGCTTGTCATCCTTTCAAGGTCGATTAAATAAGTACTACTTACGTACTGGGGTCGATGTAATCGACTTAGTCCCTTTGTCTGTCCTTGTTTGTCCCTTCTATGTTTAGTCCCCTGTGGGAAATAAAGAAATATATATATATATATATATATATTTTTTTTTTTTAAGTTTCAGCTTAGAGCTGCGGCCATGCTGATGCACCACCGTATTGCTACACTGTTATTACAGGGAGCCTCTTACAATATGTGGCACTTGTTGAAGAATGGAGTTTGATTTAACAACCCTCATTTGCACCTCCTGCCGCGAGGTAGGTTCATCTGGGACTCTCGATAGGAAGAGGTCCAGCTTTGATTTAAAAACTCCTACATCTACTTTGTGCAAATTCCTCAGGCTCTTTGGGAGAATATTAAAAAGCTGTGGGCTCCTGAATCCCAAGCTGTTGCAGTAACTGGTCCTGAAGCGCGATGGCATTGCTGGGATCTTTGGCACTATGCAGTGTCGTCCCGTTCTGGCATTGGTGTAGCTTTCAATGCCAAAATTTGGCACAATTCCTTCCAGGATCTTCCAGATGTATATTACTGCATTCCTCTCCCGCCTTCTCTCCACGGAGTAGAGTCTTAGCTGTTTCAGCCTTTCCCAGTAGCTGAGCAGTTGCAAAGAGACAATCTTCTTTGTGAATCTCCTCTGGATTGCTTCAAGGTCTGCTGTTAATTTCAGACTGGTGGGTGACCACAGCTGTGAGCAGTAATCCAGGCGGCTGAGCACGAATGCCCTCCAGAGGATCATCATGGTTTCCTTATCTCTGGTTCTGAATGTTCTCAGAATCCATCCAGCCAATCGTCTGCACTTTGTTGCCATTCTGGTAATGTGCACTTGGAAAGAGGTATCATCACTCATGTCGATACCCAGGTCTCTCACTGATTTAGGCTCTGGAATTGAAATTCCCTGTGGACCAGTGTACTCTGTAAGTTTCATATTCAGTTTTGGACGTTGGTAGCGCAGGGCTTGGAATTTTTCAGCATTAAACTGCATATTATTGTCCTCAGCCCATCTGCAAACTGAGTCCAATTCCTGCTGCAGGTGTGCAACATCACTGGAGTTTTGTATTTTCTGCGAGACTTTTGTATCGTCTGCGTAGCTTGCTAGAGTGGCTATCCGGGCACTTGAAGGCATATCTGAGAGAGCGACTATAAAAGGCAATGGTCCCAAGACAGTGCCCTGTGGAACACCGCTCATTATTTGTGTTCTCATAGAGGTGGCTCCATTAGCCACTACTGCCTGACTTCTATCTTTCAGAAAGTCATGTAATCACTCGCCAAGTTTTCCAGCTATGCCAAGATCACGCAGTTTGTGGCATATCACACTATGATCCACTTTGTCAAAAGCTTTTGCAAAATCAAGGTATATTACGTCCACATTTGAGTTGTTGAGTAACCGTCTCAACACCCAGTCGTAATGTTGTAAGAGCTGGGTCAGGCAGCTCCTACCTGGTCGAAAGCCATGTTGGTTATCACTCAGCAATTTATTTTCTTCAAGGAATGCGATCAGTTTTCCTCTGATTATCCTTTCCACGACTTTGCTGATGTGTGAAGTCAGAGAGATAGGCCTATAGTTTTTGGCATCTGCTCTGCTTCCCCCTTTATGGATTGGGCATATTATTCCCTCCTTCAGCTTGCTTGGCAGTCTTCCGTTTGCGAGAAAGCTCTGGAAGAGGATCTGGAGGGGTTTTGCCAGGGCATGCTTACACGATTTAAGGAGGATTGCTGGGAAACCATCAGGGCCATACATATATATATGTATGTATGTATATGTATATATATATATATACATACATATGTATACATGGATATATACACACACTTATATATACATACATACATACATAAACACACACACACACACACACACACACACACACACACACACACACACACACACACACATATATATATATGCATGTATATATATATATATATATATATATATACATATATATATATATATATATATATATATATATATATTCATATATATATATATATATATATATATATAATAGTTATCGCCAAGCCAACATGGCAGTCCCAAATTAGGACAAAAGCTGCCGTGAATTAGCTCCAAGAAGCCATCGCCTCTAGCTAGCTATGTGACACACGAACCTGTGTCCTTTATAACCTTCGAACAGGGGAGGTCAGCAGTGTCCCCCTGCTGGTTTGGCATCTGCAGACTAGACTAGTTTCAGGGTGTTGCCCCTTGTCAATGCAGAGTAGCCAAGCCTTAGCCAGGCGGCGCTGCTGACTATCTGCTCGAAGGTTATTTATCTAATTTCAGTGGAATCTATCCACTGGTTTTCAGAAATAGAGTTATTAATATTTCTAAGTCTCTCTAAAGGAGACTACGGCAGCGGTACTGGAAATTAATAGTTATCGCCAAGCCAACATGGCAGTCCCAAAATTAGGACGAAAGCTGCCGTGAATTAGCTCCAAGAAGCCATCGCCTCTAGCTAGCTATGTGACACACGAACCTGTGTCCTTTATAACCTTCGAACAGGGGAGGTCAGCAGTGTCCCCCTGCTGGTTTGGCATCTGCAGACTAGACTAGTTTCAGGGTGTTGCCCCTTGTCAATGCAGAGTAGCCAAGCCTTAGCCAGGCGGCGCTGCTGACTATCTGCTCGAAGGTTATTTATCTAATTTCAGTGGAATCTATCCACTGGTTTTCAGAAATAGAGTTATTAATATTTCTAAGTCTCTCTAAAGGAGACTACGGCAGCGGTACTGGAAATTAATAGTTATCGCCAAGCCAACATGGCAGTCCCAAAATTAGGACGAAAGCTGCCGTGAATTAGCTCCAAGAAGCCATCGCCTCTAGCTAGCTATGTGACACACGAACCTGTGTCCTTTATAACCTTCGAACAGGGGAGGTCAGCAGTGTCCCCCTGCTGGTTTGGCATCTGCAGACTAGACTAGTTTCAGGGTGTTGCCCCTTGTCAATGCAGAGTAGCCAAGCCTTAGCCAGGCGGCGCTGCTGACTATCTGCTCGAAGGTTATTTATCTAATTTCAGTGGAATCTATCCACTGGTTTTCAGAAATAGAGTTATTAATATTTCTAAGTCTCTCTAAAGGAGACTACGGCAGCGGTACTGGAAATTAATAGTTATCGCCAAGCCAACATGGCAGTCCCAAAATTAGGACGAAAGCTGCCGTGAATTAGCTCCAAGAAGCCATCGCCTCTAGCTAGCTATGTGACACACGAACCTGTGTCCTTTATAACCTTCGAACAGGGGAGGTCAGCAGTGTCCCCCTGCTGGTTTGGCATCTGCAGACTAGACTAGTTTCAGGGTGTTGCCCCTTGTCAATGCAGAGTAGCCAAGCCTTAGCCAGGCGGCGCTGCTGACTATCTGCTCGAAGGTTATTTATCTAATTTCAGTGGAATCTATCCACTGGTTTTCAGAAATAGAGTTATTAATATTTCTAAGTCTCTCTAAAGGAGACTACGGCAGCGGTACTGGAAATTAATAGTTATCGCCAAGCCAACATGGCAGTCCCAAAATTAGGACGAAAGCTGCCGTGAATTAGCTCCAAGAAGCCATCGCCTCTAGCTAGCTATGTGACACACGAACCTGTGTCCTTTATAACCTTCGAACAGGGGAGGTCAGCAGTGTCCCCCTGCTGGTTTGGCATCTGCAGACTAGACTAGTTTCAGGGTGTTGCCCCTTGTCAATGCAGAGTAGCCAAGCCTTAGCCAGGCGGCGCTGCTGACTATCTGCTCGAAGGTTATTTATCTAATTTCAGTGGAATCTATCCACTGGTTTTCAGAAATAGAGTTATTAATATTTCTAAGTCTCTCTAAAGGAGACTACGGCAGCGGTACTGGAAATTAATAGTTATCGCCAAGCCAACATGGCAGTCCCAAAATTAGGACGAAAGCTGCCGTGAATTAGCTCCAAGAAGCCATCGCCTCTAGCTAGCTATGTGACACACGAACCTGTGTCCTTTATAACCTTCGAACAGGGGAGGTCAGCAGTGTCCCCCTGCTGGTTTGGCATCTGCAGACTAGACTAGTTTCAGGGTGTTGCCCCTTGTCAATGCAGAGTAGCCAAGCCTTAGCCAGGCGGCGCTGCTGACTATCTGCTCGAAGGTTATTTATCTAATTTCAGTGGAATCTATCCACTGGTTTTCAGAAATAGAGTTATTAATATTTCTAAGTCTCTCTAAAGGAGACTACGGCAGCGGTACTGGAAATTAATAGTTATCGCCAAGCCAACATGGCAGTCCCAAAATTAGGACGAAAGCTGCCGTGAATTAGCTCCAAGAAGCCATCGCCTCTAGCTAGCTATGTGACACACGAACCTGTGTCCTTTATAACCTTCGAACAGGGGAGGTCAGCAGTGTCCCCCTGCTGGTTTGGCATCTGCAGACTAGACTAGTTTCAGGGTGTTGCCCCTTGTCAATGCAGAGTAGCCAAGCCTTAGCCAGGCGGCGCTGCTGACTATCTGCTCGAAGGTTATTTATCTAATTTCAGTGGAATCTATCCACTGGTTTTCAGAAATAGAGTTATTAATATTTCTAAGTCTCTCTAAAGGAGACTACGGCAGCGGTACTGGAAATTAATAGTTATCGCCAAGCCAACATGGCAGTCCCAAAATTAGGACGAAAGCTGCCGTGAATTAGCTCCAAGAAGCCATCGCCTCTAGCTAGCTATGTGACACACGAAACCTGTGTCCTTTATAACCTTCGAACAGGGGAGGTCAGCAGTGTCCCCCTGCTGGTTTGGCATCTGCAGACTAGACTAGTTTCAGGGTGTTGCCCCTTGTCAATGCAGAGCAGCCAAGCCTTAGCCAGGCGGCGCTGCTGACTATCTGCTCGAAGGTTATTTATCTAATTTCAGTGAAATTAGATAAATAACCTTCGAGCAGATAGTCAGCAGCGCCGCCTGGCTAAGGCTTGGCTACTCTGCATTGACAAGGGGCAACACCCTGAAACTAGTCTAGTCTGCAGATGCCAAACCAGCAGGGGGACACTGCTGACCTCCCCTGTTCGAAGGTTATAAAGGACACAGGTTCGTGTGTCACATAGCTAGCTAGAGGCGATGGCTTCTTGGAGCTAATTCACGGCAGCTTTCGTCCTAATTTTGGGACTGCCATGTTGGCTTGGCGATAACTATTAATTTCCAGTACCGCTGCCGTAGTCTCCTTTAGAGAGACTTAGAAATATTAATAACTCTATTTCTGAAAACCAGTGGATAGATTCCACTGAAATTAGATAAATAACCTTCGAGCAGATAGTCAGCAGCGCCGCCTGGCTAAGGCTTGGCTACTCTGCATTGACAAGGGGCAACACCCTGAAACTAGTCTAGTCTGCAGATGCCAAACCAGCAGGGGGACACTGCTGACCTCCCCTGTTCGAAGGTTATAAAGGACACAGGTTCGTGTGTCACATAGCTAGCTAGAGGCGATGGCTTCTTGGAGCTAATTCACGGCAGCTTTCGTCCTAATTTTGGGACTGCCATGTTGGCTTGGCGATAACTATTAATTTCCAGTACCGCTGCCGTAGTCTCCTTTAGAGAGACTTAGAAATATTAATAACTCTATATATATATATATATATATATATATATATATATATATATATATATATATATATATATATATATATATATATATATATATATATATGAATATATCCTTTATACTTTGAAACTTTGATAGGTTTCGGCTAGTATTGGTCCAGGGCATGCCTAACTTAATACCACCACCTAGCAAAGTTATTTAAATAAGTAATCGGACATGGCCCGCTCAGGTAGAGAGTCATTGTTTACGGGAACATATCTCGGTGCAGACGGTTTATTCGGAATTTTTGGGAGCAATGTGTCCAAAGTCTTTTTGAACGTTATGGGTGTCTGTCTCTGCTTTAGTGTATTTTGGTGTAATGAATGGTAAAGAGAACGCAGCCAATTTAGGTGAAATAATTGTACCGTATTGTTATATGATGCGAGTATGATTTTTGTTGTGGGCCGACAGCACGAGGCCCAAATCTTGAGTATATCTTAAAGGGGATGCCAACATCATTTATGCAATGCTAATGGAATATTTTCCACATCATGCATATGATGTAGCGCTCACGGCGGCGTTGGAGAGAATAAAGCTTGAACTTTGCTTAGTCGACCCCAATAGTCAAGGCCTGTCATGCCATCTATCTTTTTTGTAATCGACCTTTGAGGTGCTTCCATTTTCATGATACTTGGTTTCGTGTGGGGACACCACAGTGGCCAACAGTATTCAAGTTAGGGTCAGGCAAAAGTGGAGAGAGAAAGGATAAGGGTGTTGATATCTCACGACTGGAAAGATGTGACAACGTAGGAACACATTCTCGGGGCCATGTCATCTTTGCTGTTTATATAAGCCGCCCAGCTTATGCTGTTATCTGCAATTACTCCCAAGTCTCTGATGTTGGATGCCATAAGAATTCCACCTAAAGGAAGGGAGCATGGGAGTTTCAGGGTGTCCTCTTTTCCGAAGTGGATTAACTCAAATTTGTCCTCCTTCAGCAGCATATTATTCTGTTCCGCGCATTGGATGACAGCCAGTAGATCTGACCGAAGGTATGCCCGGTCATCCATTTCATTTATGACCTTTCGGATCTTGGAATCATCTCGAAAGATTCTTATGTTACTGTGCTTGGTGATGTTAGTAATATACATATATATAAGTATAGATACATATATACATACACACAGACACAGACACACACACACATATATATATATGTATGTATATAAGTATATATACATATATGCATATATATATATATATATATATATATATATATATATAAGCATGGTGTATGCGGTTGTGAGAGTGTGTGAGTGTATACGTGTGTTTACTTAACACACTTCCTAAAACGTGTTGTAAATCACACGTTCATATATATTTATATATATATGTGCATGTGATGTTTGTGTGTGTGTGGGGTTGTATGTATATATGTACACTTATGTGTGTGTGTGTGTTTTCTTTATCAGTCACTTAAATATATATTGAATATATTCATATTCCCGCGAGAGAGAGAGAAAGAGGGGGAAGAGAGGGGGAGAAAGAGAGTGAGAAACAGAAAGAAAAAGAGAGGGAAAAACTGAAAGATAGAGAGGGAGACGGAGGAGGTATGAAAGGGAAGGAGAGAAAGAGTTCGAGGGAAGGAAATGGAATGTGATGTAAAGGAATGGTGTGAACGAGAGTGTCATGTAATGATTGTGAATGTAGAAGAGAGAGAGAGAGAGAGAGAGAGAGAGAGAGAGAGAGAGAGAGAGAGAGAGAGAGAGAGAGAGAGAGAGAGAGATGAAAGAGAAAGAGAGAAAGAGAGAAAGATAGAGGGACAGATGGAGAGAGGGAGATAGTAGGATGTTTCGATATGGGCTCGTATGTGTGTGTGTGTGTGTGTAAAACGAACATAAACAGCTTTTGTCATTGCATCTCATCAAATGCTGGAATATATTTATATTTTATTGGTGATGTCGGTGTTATTTACCTGGATGTCGCTTTTACTTCAATCTCACTACTACTACTACCACCACTACTACTACTACTACTACTACTACTACTACTACTACTACTACTACCACCACCACTACTACTACTACTACTACTACTACTACTACTACTACTACTACTACTACTACTACTATTTCTACCATCACCACCGGCACCACCACCACCACCATCACTACTACTACTACTTTCTATTGTTCTTGTTGGAGTTGCTGTTACAGTTCTCGCATTCGATGCCCATTCCTTATTCCACGCCTACTTTTTACTTATCTTTTTTTCTCTTTTTATTCTTCTTCTTATAATTATCGTTGTCGATGCAATGTTGTTGATATGTTGCAGTTGCTGTTGTTGTTATTGTACTTGTCGTATTGTGACTGATATTAATGTTCTTTTTGTCCTCTTTGTTGGTGTTTCTGTTGCTTTTCTTGTTGCATTCTGTTGTCAGATTTACTGCTGTTAAAGTTTATATATTGTTGCTATAGTTACAGTTTGTTGTTGATGTTTTTGTCTTTGTTATACTTTTTGTTGTTGTTGTTGTTGTTCTTATTGTTGTTGTCATTGCTTCTCTTCCCGTTAGAGTAGCTGTTGTCTGTTGCAGTGTTTTTGAATTTATTTTGGCAGGGGGTGGGTGGGTGGTAGTTTACTATTCTGTTATTGATGCGGATAATGTTGATGCAAATATCGATGATGATGGTGATGATGAAGGGTAATGAAGATGATGATGATGAAGGGTAATGAAGATGATGATGATGAAGGTGATGAGGATGATGATGATGATGAGGAGGAGGAGGGGGATGAAGATGATGACGATGGTGGGGATGTTGATGATGGTGATGATGATGATGATGATGATGATGATGGCGAGGACAATGACAAAGTATAATGATGGTGATGTTGATGATGATGATGTTGATGATGATGGTGTTGATGATGATGATGTTGACGATGATGGTGATGATGATGATGATGAGGAGGAGGAGGAGGATGACTCTTTTGATGATTGCAGATCTTTGTTGTTTTTGTTCTTATTGTTGTATTTTTACAGCTTAGTTACATTTATTGATTGTTTTCCATTTTTTTACAGCCGCCATGATGGCACTTGAATGGTTGTTTCAACAAGAATTAATCGATGTGCGGTATGTATATAGAAATCTACATATATACATATATATATAAATACATAGATAGATTTATGTGCGTGTGTATATGTGTGTGTGAGAGTGTGCACTTATGCGGGTGTGTGTATGTGTATATATATATATATATATATATATATATATATAATAATAATAATAATAATAAAAATAATACATATGTATATATATATATATAATAATAATAATAAAAATAATATATACATATATATATATATATATATACATACCTGCATAAGTAAACGTAAAGTCAAACACACAGACACACACACACACACACACATATACACAAATAAAATACCAGAGATTTGCAAATAAAGAACGTGACAGATTTAATTTCAAAGGAAGTTTCGAGAAAAAAATACTAAAAATGGTTTTGGTGGCAAGAGGCGCAAACAAAGTGTGAAGAGAATGTAGAAAGACAGAATGTCAACAAAGAAACAATCATGAAAGAGAAAAACAAATTTATTAATCATCGAGAAAATAATATATCGAATGATTCCGGTGTGTTATCAAATAGTTTCTCAATGTTTACAGATATCAACTGCAGTTTAAAAAATGGTGACAAATAACAAGAAAACGAACGAGGCTTTGTTAACGAGGGCGTTCAGTACTGCTACACTTGTTGTTGATGTTTTTAATGTTGTTGTTGTTGCTATTGTTGTTGTTGTTGTTGTTGTTGTTGTTGTTGTTCTTGTTCTTGTTCTTGTCGACAGTGATGATGTTGCCGACGACGATAACGATTATGATAACGGTGACAATGTTGATAATGCTGCTGCTGACGACGGCGATGACGATAGTGATGACGCTGATGTTTAACTCATGATCAGCTCCGTTCGATCTGTCCCATTATGTAAGCACTCCAAAAGTGACTAACCTGTATATTTTCTAGGTGTGGTTGTGTGGTAAGGAGCTTCATTCCGGGTTCAGTCCCACTGCGTAGCACCTTGGGCGAGTATCTTCTACTATAACCTGGGCCCAACAAAGTCTTGTGAATGGATTCGGTGGACGGAAACTGAAAGAATCCCACCGTACGCATATATGTAGATGCGTGTGTGTGTGTTTGTTTGTTTCCCCATCACCACTTGACAATCGGTGCTGGTGTGTTTGTGTCCACGTATCTTAGCGGCTCGGGCAAAAAATGATAAAATAAGTACAAGGCTTATAAAAGAATTACCGGATTCGATTCATACGACTAAAAATTCAAAGCGTGCCCCAGCATGGCCGCAGTCTAATGTCTGAAACAAATAAATAATAATAAAAGATAAACGATGTAACCAAGAATTAATAGAATTTTTCCTTTTGAAGATGTTGCACTCGAATTTGGAAATTTGAGGGACAGTTGCCTGTTATTTCATTGAATATGCAGAAGCAATTTCTAGACATGGCAATGATCGACGACACCACACGCAAATTTTACTCAAGCGAAACACTGCAGTCTTTCAATCAGTGAGATGGACACGGCTAGAACACTTTTCACTTTCTCTATTTCCAGGGATCTCTGGTGATTGTCCATATGTCCTGGCCCGAAAGTTTTCCCGAACAAGCGGGTCAGCTGTTCCTCGTCGAAGCCCAGATTCTGCCCGAGAACGTCGTCGCACCTCTCCGCCACTAATCCTCTATAGAACGCCTTCGTGGAATTGCAGTCGCAGCGCGCCGCACAAACGGCGACCACACCTGTTCACAGTCGTCTATGAAGCACCGGAGATGTCGCAGTCTCAGCGCATGTCTGCGCATCATTAATCACGGCATGCTCAGCTCTTCATTTAGCGGCTGTTGACAGCAAATGGATCGCCTAACAATGGGAACGCTTCTCTTCCACAAAAGGCGTAAGAGTATGCGTTCCAGTTTGGTGATGGTAGGGTCGGGCAAGGCACGACGGTCAGACGGTAATCGATGACGGATGCGATGTACACGTTCGCCACCTCCACCCGACATTTTAGGGATAGCTTCCTCTCGGCCCATTGCTGGGTGAGAGTGGCCACCCTACTCATTATCTCGCCCCAAGATAGACAGATAGAAAGATAGACAGACAGACAGACAGACAGACAGACAGATAGATAGATAGATAGACCGACACACAAACACACAGACAGACAGATAGATAGATAGATAGATAGATAGATAGATAGATAGATAGATAGATAGATAGATAGACCGACACACAAACACACAAACAGACAGATAGATAAATAGATAGATAGATAGATAGATAGACCGACACACAAACACACAAACAGACAGATAGATAGATAGATAGATAGATAGATAGACCGACACACAAACACACAGACAGACAGACAGATAGATAGATAGATAGATACATTTCTTTTATTAGCCACACAGGGCTCAACAAAGATGGGACAAAATCAATGTAGAGCTTTTCTTTTTGGGAGGGGGGGAGGAAAAAAGGGGGGGGTCGATCAAAAGGGATCGTAGGAAGGGAAAAACGGGGGAGTTCGATCAAATGGGGTCGACAAAAAAAAAAGCGATCAAAAGGGATCGTGTAAAAAGAGGGGAGGACAGTTTAGGTTTAGCCGTGGAAAGAAAAGCCTACGGTAAAGACCACGGTAACCTTGGTCAATATTGTTATTGAAGAAACTATAACAGTAAGTGACTCTCTTTTGCCTTTTTGTTTTATTTTTTATCCTGGATTTTTTTCTAGTTCATAGGGTTATGCTCAAGATGGTTCCGTCGTTCATACGTGCCATCCTTGCTACATTCACCCATCTTTTTTGGAAGCATTTACTAGACAAGACTTCCCTTTCTACTCTCACCTTCCTCTTCAGGTGATACTTGAAGAAGTTGTTGAGAGATTGCCCAGAGACGAAAGTCTTTGTGTCTAGACCTTTCAGACGCATCCACCATACACATTCTTTCGCCATAGCCACAAGTACGATGAAAATAGCTCTTCCTTCCCATTTAAAGGAAGGAGGCGCGACAATATTCACGATAGATTCGGTTGATAGACCGACTCGTCCCACACGCGATAGCAGTTGTTCGACGTAAGCCCACAGCTCGGAAATGGTGGGACACTGTACGAGTGCGTGCAGAACGGTTTCGTCGCTCTGCCCGCATCTCGGACAGGTCGGCCCCGTGTTTCTCGAGCCATGCCTGTAGAGCTTATTCCGAACGGGTAGTGCTTCTCGATAGCACTGCCAGGCCAGGGATCTCTGGAAGTTGTCCATAGGTCCCGGCCCGAAGGTCGTCTTAAACAGGCGGGTCAGGTATTCCTCGTCGACGCCCAGGTTCGCCCCGAGATCGTCGTCGTACCTTCCCTTCACAAATCCACTATAGAATGCGTTAGTTGTGATGCAATCGCTCAAGGTTGACCCGGGTTGTTGGAGTTGCCGGAGAGCAACGCGACACTCGCGGTGCCATTCACCCTTCCTCGGCCTCTTGATCCACGACTGCAGTTCAGTCATGGAGACGAGCTGCGGAAAAACGCGCCGCACAAACGGTGACCACACCTGTTCACCGCTGTCTACGTAGAGCCGGAGATGTCGCAGTCTCAGCGCGTGTCTGCGCATCATCAACCACGGCATGCCCAGTCCTCCTTTTAACGGGTGTTGGCAGCAAACGGATCGCCTAACCATCGCCTAACCATCGCAACGCTTCCTTTCCACAAGAAGCGGAAGAGGATGCGATCCAGTTTGGTGATGGTAGGGTCGGGACAAGGAACGACGGAAAGGCGGTAGTAGATGACGGACGCGAAGTACGTGTTCACCACCTCCGCCCGACCTTTTAGGGAAAGCTTCCTCTCGGCCCATTTCCGGGCTAGAGTGGCCACCCTTCTCGTTATCTCGTCCCAGTTCTTCTCCGTTTAGAGGTCTGGACCAAACCAGACCACGAGCAACTCAACCGGACCGTCAGTGCAACGTCCTACGATGGAGGCGCTGCTTGGCGGCATGGGCTTGCTTCTCCACGTGCCGAGCCGCTAGCCCACTGACTTATCCCGGTTGATTTTCGCTCCCGTTACCGCTTCGTAGTCTCACAGTGTCTCGCCGACAAGCTCGACGTGCTTTTGGCTAGACACTATGACGGTGACGTCATCCGACACGCTCGTCCCGCATCCCAACTGTCGCGGGATGCCCCTCAGCGTCGCCAGCTTCCGCAGTAGTGGCTCGAGAGTCAACATGTACAGAAGCGACGAGAGCGGGCATCCCTGACGGACCGAACGTGCAATGTCGAAGGGTCTTGATAGATGCCCATTGACGCGAACTACCGAACGGATGCCTCTGTACAAGGCAGCCATCCAGCCACGGAAAATGTGACTGAAGCCGGCCGCTATGAGGACAACCTCCAAGTATCAATGGTCTACCCTATCAAAGGCTTTTGATTAATCCAAATTGATCAGCGCCCCACCTATGCCAGGTTCCTTAACTACTCGCTCTATGATGTAGCGCATCAGATGGAGGTTGTCATGGATGCTCCTGCCCGGCACGGCGCACGTTTGCGCCTTGCCGATCAGTTTCTCGATGACAAGCGCCAACCGCTTGGCTAACACCTTGGCCGAAATTTTCAGGTCTGTATTGAGCAGAGTGATAGGCCTAAACTTATCTATGACGTCCCCCTTGTTCGGATCTTTCTTCAGCAGCGTTACGGCTCCTTGGCTCACAAAACCGGGAATGTTCCCGTTCTGCTGCCAGTTGCAGTACACCGCTACCAAGACGACTCCAAACAAGTCTGGCATACAGTTGTAAAGCTCGTAGGGCAGACCATCCAAACCCGGAGATTTGTCCCTCGAGCATCCCGCCATCGCGTCCCTCATTTCTCTTGCCGAGAGTCGTGGCAGGCTGTGCAGGTAGGCACTGAAGTCCACCCTGCGTTCTCGCTCGCCCACTCGTCCCAAACAGTCGAGCAAAATGCCGCTGAAAGGCCTCACACATTTTGCTTGGCTCGAGCAATTCGCGCCCCTGTTCGTCCATCAGAGGCCGAATGGTGGCTTTGTTGCCCTGTTGCGCCTCCGCCACCCGGGCCTCTCGCGCGGCTCCAACACCTTCTTTTCTTAGAGCAAGCATCCTAGCCCTGACAACGCACCCTTCGTGTTTGGCGTTGAAGTGTTGGTCTAGGGCCAACCTCGCCACTAAAACGTCGTATGCGATGCCACTTCTAATTGCCTCTTCTAGCTTCTTAACTAGCTCACCCTCTACTCTGTTTCTGTCTATGGCTAGTGCTTTGCTATACCTAACCGCTTCTGCTTTTATTGCTCTCTTGAGGGCAAACCGCCATTTGTTATTGATGATGGCTCCCCTCAAAGCCCTCTTTACTGACGTGCTAATCCGGTCTCTGAAAACCTGTCTCGACGGGAAAGACGCGTTTAGATTCCAGTAACCAGGGCCCTGCCTATGTGTCTTATCTAAGTCTAGCGTACACGTCACAAGTTTGTGATCCGTGTAGCTAACTATGTGAAATTGTGGACACCCTATGCTATCTCTATCTACTCTCCTACACATTCCTCTATCTAGATACGATCTCGATGACCCGATGCGGTTTGTCCATGTCCACATTGGCGCATTCGGGTGGTCGAGTCGGTACCTGTCAGACAGTTGAAAGCGTCTGAGCAGGTCTTTGAGGCATTTGTATCCCCGTCTATTCCTATCTCTGCCCACATAGTCTAGATGCGTGTCCAAGGTAGCATTCCAATCCCCCATTAAAGTAAAAGTCGAGACGTTCCTAGGAATACTTCTAGACGTCGAAAGAAATCCGGCCTACCTGTTAAAGGTGGTGCGTATACTGATATGAGTCGAAAAGCACACCCATCGCTGCCATCGACATCCAGAACAACCAATCTACCCTCCGGGTCTAGGAATACTGTCTTTACTTCGACATCCAGACTCTTGCGAAAGAGTACCGCCGTGCCACTACCGCCCATTCTCGGCAGACAGGGAGAAAAATAAATGTTAAACTGTCTGCCAAACATAGACGTTAGGGCCCGCGGATCATGGAGTCTGGTCTCGCTTATGGCCATGATTTCTAGTTTGTGTGAATTTATGTCGTTTGGGAGGTACCCTTGTTTCCAAGGGGGCCCCAAGCCACGCGCATTTACACAACCAATCTTGAGCATAATTTTGATGTGAGTGTTAAGGTTTTAAAGAGAGTCACTTACCGTTCGAGAGTTTTTGTGTCTCCTCCTTCGGGTTTTCTTCGAGGAGATCGCTGTATAGTTTTTTCGCCAGGTATTTTTGGCATTTGCCAACTGCCTTAGGAAAAATAGATTTTAGTGTGTGGTGCAGGGTTGGTGCTATGTGTAATATTTCGATGTGTTCTGGCGGTGTTGTGTACGGGTGGTTGCTGGGTTTTATCTCTTCGTTTGTTATATTTGTTTTTGTGTTGATGTATTCCATCAACTCTGAGTTTTTTGTGTTGATGGCAGTGAGCATTGTGTGTGTGCTTGCTTTTGGGGTTTTGTTACTTGTGTTGTTGTTGTGTGTGCTTGTTTTGGTGTCTGGAGTGTTTTCGGGAGTTGTGTATCTCCCTGCTTTGTTTGTGTTTGCTTTTCTTTTCTTGCTCATCTTCCTCCTTCCTTTCTGGGCTATTTGCCATTCCTCATTACTTTCGTCTTCCGACGAAGGTTCTGCGGAATCGGAAGGGGGTTGGGGCAAATTGTGAGCGTCTGTGTGTGTTTGTGTGAGTGGTTGTGTTGGTTGCTTGTTATTTGTGTGAGGTGTATGTGATGTGGGGGAGGGGGCGACAGTCTTGGAATTTTCTTTTTTTTCTCCTGCTTCCTCACTTGTTGTTTTTGCAGTTGCTGTTGCCTTCTCAGTTGTCGGTGTTGCTTGTATTTCTCTTGTTTTGATTGTTGATGGTGGTGTTGGTAGTAGGGGTTTTTTCGTGGGTCTTTTCGTGGGTTTTGGTGGTTGCCCTAGTTGCGTTTTTTGGTTGGCGGCGGTTGGGCAACTGTCCTTGAGGTGTGCCTCGCTGCCGCATACATAACAACGTGGTCGCCTTCCTTCCACCACTACATATAACTTGTGGTCCTTTGCCAGTTGGATGTGTGTGGGGATCGTTTGGCACTCCTCTTCAGTGATGTGGAGGAGGACTTCGATTTTTTTCCCTCCTTCCCAGTTTTTCTCCTCTGCACTAGCAATTTCTAATATATTTGCCTCCTCCATTTCGAGGCATATAGCACCTATTATCCACTGCGTCTCCGTTTGTGAAGGGACATTCTTTACTGTCACCTTCGTCACTCTCTGTCCAAGATAACTCGGTATCATCACTAAGTCATCTATGTGGAGAGAGAGTGTCGAAAATTCCTTCGCTAACTCTTCGTTCTGAAAGCGTACTTGGACCGTGGCGAATTTGCGTCCCCACGTAACATGGCTTTGAAAGGGCCATATGTGTTTGAGATAAATCTCAATTTTTTTGGTGGAGAAATTCTCCGGTCTCTTGGTTTTCGTGTTCATAAGTCTGTATGATATGTGCTTCTTGTTTGTGTTTTCGATGATTTCTTTTGGTATGTGTATTTGTACAGTGTCACCTTCTTTCGTGAGAAGGGATTTTGTATCATTGATTTGTTTTTGGGTGAATGTTAATATTGTTCTTTTTTCTTTCGTTGCATCGGCAAAATTTGTTTTTGTGATGCTGGCAGATATGTTGTTTGTGGCGTTTGTGGTGTTGTTTATCTTGTTCGTCTTGTAGTTGTTGATGGTGGTGTTGATAGTGGTGTTGGTACTGCCAGGTTCAAAGGTGGTGGTAGTGGCAGCAGAGTTTAGCGAAGTAGTGGCGGTGTTGGTGTTGAAGGTCGGTGTCCTGTTGTTGTTGCTGTTGTTGTTGTTGTTGTTGTTGTCACTGGTGGTAGCAGTGGTGAAAACAGTGGTCGTGTTAGCAAGGACATTTGTGTCGTTGTCGTTGTTGTTGTTTTTGTTGCTGTTGTTGTCTTTGTCGTTGTTGTTGTTGTCACTGGTGACGGTGGCAGGCAAGACTGCTGTAGCAACAGAGTTTTTACACGTGATGGTGGTGGTGGTGGTGGTTGAGGCAGCAGCAGTAGACTCAGAGTCATTGCTTTTCTCCATCACCTGTCTGCGTTCATGCGGGACAGCATTAAGTTCTTTCGCCTTTGGCGTTAGGGGCGGGAAATTGGCCTCGTTGAATGCCTTAGCCATATTTGTTTTACAGAATATGGCTAGGATCAAGGAAGATGTTTTTGAATTTTTGGAAATAAGGCTCTAAATAGAGCTATTTCCGATTTGAAAAATATATGTTCACGAAGTATTTTGTGTTATACACAACTTATACAAAAATTAAAAAACAAAATAGGTCTTTTAAGAGGTGAAAAATGCAACTTACATGGGAGCCGATTTGTCTAACGTCCGTCCATGTGGAGAGATAGACCGACACACACACAGAGACAGACAGATAGATAGATAGACAAAGAGACAGACAGACAGACAGACAGATAGACAGATAGATAGATAGATAGAATAGACAGACAGACAGACAGACAGATAGATTGACAGACAGACAGACAGACAGACAGGTAGGTAGATTGATAGATAGATAGATAGATAGATAGATAGACAGACAGACAGACAGACAGACAGACAGACAGACAGATAGATAGATAGATAGATAGATAGATAGATAGATAGATAGATAGACAATACAGATTGAGAGAGAGATACTGTAGCTGAATATGGCGTTTATCATCCGTAGCTATTATTGTTCTTTCTTCTTTTCTTCTTCCATCAAATCGAGGAACGTCCCTTGGTGACTTATTTAACAGTTATCTTGTCATGGAAATACCGTGATATAACACAAAGCTAGTTTCCTCTTGCCTTCAGCTATGTTTGCAAAACGATTCAACTTCACCATAATCTGCTGGTGCTGAAATGAAGTCTGCGAAATATTTTGTCCACCGTCCTAATATTTCCTGTTTCAGCGTCTGAACTTCTTAGTTCGATTTTCGACTTCCGGGAGAATAGGAGTCAAAACTGAGTTGAATTCGTTAAAAATCGGAACAAATATCGTCATTGTTGTTGGTCCCCGGCGCAATCGATTCTCTCAGTAGATTACACTCCCATCATGAGATTAGTTTTACAGTCAATTTTAGAGGAAGTTACAGCTCAAAAATATATTGACAAACGTATTGTTAATCCTGAATCTTATAAGTGCACGTGACTTAGCAATTGACGTCTTGCAACTAGATGGAAATAACTTGTGAGATTAATCCTTTAAGATAGCCTTTCTTATCTCCTCGGATCCTTAAATAGAAGACATGGTTAACATCAATCAATTAATTATTTAATTTTCTATCACCATTTATTCCAAGTAAGCGACACTAATGTATTTTCTTTAGCAAGCAATTAATACATTCATTAGGATGGTCCTATGTCGTTGCTCGGTCGGTTAGAAATGGCAGCAAAAGTCCAGTTTTAAGCATCAGAAAAACTATGACTAACTGGTAAACAGTGATAGTATTATAGAGATAGTAAAGCAAAAAATAAACCATTTGCTTTACATGGATAATCTGAAGTTTTTCAGGAAGAATAAAAAGCCATTGATTCTTTGATACACACTTTAATACTCTTCAGCAAAGATATAGGCATGGAATGTGGCATAGATAAGTGTGAAATATTTGTCATTAGAAGGGGACAGTTGCACATCAGTGAAGATGGACAGGCATTAAAATCACAGGAAGAAGGGGAAAGTTATAAGTATCAAGGAGTATTAGAATCTGACAGAATACTAACAATAGAAATGAAAATGAAAATTCAGAAAACGTACATTAGAGATGTGTGGAGGCTAATAGAGTCAAAGCGAAATGGTCCAAATCGTGTGAAGGTTCTAAATACTTGCGCACAGTCGTTACTTAAATATTCAGCAGCTTTTGTCGACTGGACAAAATCTGAATTAGCAAATCCAGACAGAAGAACTTGGAAGGAATTTAATATGAATTGAGGACTTCATTCACGAGTAGGAGTATCAAGATTATACTCACCCAGAAAGGAAGGTGGAAGAAGGTTAATATCAGTAGAAGATTGCGTGGCGTTAACTAGTGCAGATATATCCTCATGTGTAGGCAAAGAGCTGCAAGTGTAGCGGTAGGAGATAGGGAAACCCCCAAAAGCCAAATGTAGTTAAAATACAGATAAAAGAAACAAGATTATCTGACCGGCAAGAGAAACATTTGCATAGTATATTTCCAGAGACAGTTGCTGAAAATAGTCATGGAGAGACATGGCTGTGATTACAGAAAGGAAAGCTGAAAAGAGAGGCAGAATTGTTTGTTAGTAGGAGCATAAGGGCTTGAGGCGTTGAGGACTAAATCGATAAAAGCTAAGGTAGACAAAAATGAAGGAGATTCCCATGTAGGTTATGTAAATGAAAGGAAGAAAGTGTTACACATAAAGTTAGTGAATGTAGCATGCTTGGACCTGTAGCAGGTGGCTGCGGAGGTCTTAAGGCATAGTGAAGTCATGGAGGTCGAAAAGACCTATCAAAAAGAGGATTTTACTTTCGTCAATCCGGGACTGTCAGTGCGAGATCTCCTGATGGCGACGGGACACTTGCTTGGAGGCCCGGATGAGGAAGATTAGATCTTTAAAAAGAACTTTATTGAACTTTATTGAACTTTCATTGGATTTTTGGCTTTTTTGGATTTGTATTGAACAATGTTTTCGAGGGGTTATCGGTCGGCAGGCGCCGGTGCCTCTCTCATTTTTATTCACCTTTCGTTATCATCCTCATCACATTAATGTCTTTGTCCAGCCCGCAGCTACTACTCTATGTACAACCCTTGTGGCTAATTTCAATGAAATAAAGTAACTTGCTTACGAACCACATGGTTCTGGGTTCCGTCCCACTGCGTGGCACCTTAGGCAAGTGTCTTCTACTATAGCCTCGGGCCGACCAAAGCCTTGTGAGTGGATTTGGTAGACGGAAACTGAAAGAAGCCCGTCGTATATATGTACATATATATGTGTGTGTCTATGTTTGTGTGCCTGTGTTTGTTCCCCCAAATCACTTGACAAACGATGCTGGTGTGTTTACGTCCCCGTAACTTAGCAGTTCGGCAAAAGCGACCGATAGAATAAGTACTGGGCTTACAAAGAATAAGTCATGGGGTCGATTTTCTCGACTAAAGGCGGTACTCCAGCATGGCCGCAGTCAAATGACTGAAACAAGTAAAAGAGTAAAAGAGTAAAAAGAGTTTAATGGAATGACAAAAGAAAAGATCCAAGGTGGAAAAGAAGAATACAGCCAGGGTTAGATATGCTCTCGAAGGACATTTCTGTGCCAGACCGAAAAGGGAAGAGGAAGCTTAAAAGAAAACAAAAGTACAGGGAACTGAACATGAAGTATGATATAGAAAGAAAGGGCCTGAAATTGGTAATGGAGGAACGAAAACAGCGCTTCGTTGCAAAGAAAGCAAAGATGGTAAGAGTCGATCAAAGAATGAAGGGATACCAGCAGAATGGGTTATTCAGAGTAGATCAGAAGAGATTCTACAAAGAAATAAATGAAGAGTGTACAGATGAAAGGTTGATACCAGATAATATTGAAAGTCAAAGGTTTTTGAGTGACATCTGGAGCAAAGACAAGGAGCACAAGAAGGATGCTGAATGGTTGCAAGAACTGAAACAAACAGTAGTCTGTCTAAAACAGGGAGAACTAGTCATTTCAGTTAGGTAAGTGAAGGAAATCAGCAAAACAAATGGGCAAGTGGAAGTCCCTTGGACCAAATGGAGTTCAAGGCTAATGTCATGCACGAATAGCTGCGCAACTCAACACTAAGTTAAATGCCAACCAAGTAACACCAGATTGCTTGGCAATGAGTAAAACAGTGTTGTGCTTGAAAATCATCGGAAAACGCAATACAGTATACAATTACCGGCTGCTATCCTGCTTGCCACTTATGTGGAAATTATTGACTGGAATAGTCGCAGAGTCAATGTATGGACATCTGGAAAAAATGGAGTCCTGCAAAATGAGCAGAAGGGTTGCAAGCGTAAGTGCAGGGGTATCAAGGATCAACTCCTGGTAGGCATAACTGTACTTAGAGATTGCAAGAAGAGGAAAAGTAATTTGTCATATCATGGATCGACTATCGTAAGGCATACAATATGGATTATGGAATGTATGAACCTATTTGGCATTGCATCGAATGTTGAGTCTCCACTCGAATGTTGAGTCCCCACTCGAATGTTGAGTCTGTCCCCACTGATCTTTGTGCTGTGCTTGATTCTGAGGAAAGCTAAAGCTGGGTATGTATTCAAGAGCCGCCAACAAAAAGTCAATCATGGATGACCTCAAACTTTATGGTAAAGATAAATCGCATGTCAGTTCCCACGTTGATACGGTGTATACTTTCAGTGCTGATATCAAAATGGGGTTCGGAATGAGAAAGTATGATGTGTTAGTCTTGAAGAGAGGCAAAATCAAATGTATGGACGGGGTAGCGATACCCTCGGGGGAGGTTATGAAGCAGATAGAAGAAACAGGCTATAAGTACTTGGGGATATTGGAAATGGATAAATTGATGGAGAAAGAAATGCCAGAAATATTTAAGGTGGACTACTTGCGCAGACTGAGACTGATCCTTAAGCCGAGATTAAACAGACAGAATAAGACTGAAGCTATCAACACCTGGGCAATTTCACTACTTAGATATGGAGCAGGGGTAATCGCATGGACAGTAGACGAACTAAATAGCTAAAACAGAAAGACAAGGACGTTGCTGACTAGATATGGGTTACTCCAACCAAACAAACTGACAATGACAGACTGTATGTACCAAGAAAAAGTGGGGGAAGAGGACTGACTGGATGCGAACACAGCATTAAGTCAGAAGAGAACTTACATAGCATCGTATGTAAAAAATGCCACAGAATCACTGTTATTGGAAGTAAGAAGGTTAGGCTTGTGTAGGACGGAAGATTGCAAAGATAAAGCACTGTACAAGCACTTGAGAATGAATGACACTGAAAATAGGTGGATACAGAAAAGAATGTATGGACAATTTCATAGGGATGTTGAAGATAAGACAGACAGAGAATAAAGATGGCTATGGATGACTAAAAGTGATTTAAAACCGGAAACAGAGGCTCTAATCTCTGTTGCCCAAGAGCAAGTATTAAGAACGAATTACATCAAATACAGAATAGACAATCAGTTATAAGTGCAGAATTTGTAAACAAAATGGTGAACCCGTATGGCATATTACCAGTCACTAGCCCAGAAGGAATATAAGAGACGTCATGACAATATAGCAAGGTTTGTCCATTGGACACACTGCAACAAGTATGGACTTGACAGAGCAAAAAATTGGTAGGAACTTAAGCTCGAAGGCATCATCGGAAATGATAATGCAAAGATCCTATGGGATTTTATGATTCAGTTTGACCATGAGATAGAAAATAGGAAATCAGACAATGTTAATTGAGGAAGAAAGCAAACGATGCTGGTTGATAGACATAACCTGCCTTGTTGACAAGAAGGTATGCGATAAGGAAGAAAGAAAAGTCGATTGATTGATTTTGTCGTATTCTAACATCTTCAGATATTTATGTCTAAGGATTTTAGAATATGACAAAATCAAGCCAAGTGAAATGAAAGAAAGCTTTAGGCGAGAATATCTTAAAAGAATCAAGTTAATTATGGGAAGTAGACTCAGGGCAATGGACACATGCGATGTTTCCTTAATGCGATACGGCGCTGGTGTTGTTAGGTGGACAAAGAACGAGCTTGCCGAAATGGACAAAAAAAAAAACTAGAAAATGATGACAATTAACAAGGAGATACACCTCAAAAGCGATACTGACAGACTGTATGTGCCTAGAAAAAGGGGTCGCCAGCTAGGATTTTGAGATTGGTACTTGGGTCTTGAATATCTCCCATGCTAATAAACAACCAAGTATCAAAACTTATAATGTCCGGAAAGAGACCCTGTGAGACCTTTGACTGCAGGATGCTGCTCTCACAGAATCTACCAGGGCTCACAAGATCGGGCACTTTCAGAAGTAAAACAACAGCAACAGCAGCAACAACAACGATAATATGTGCGTGTGAATAACACAAGTTTCTACATCGTTTCTGTCTAACAAATTCCGCTGCCACGCTGATACATACTCATGAGTACACAGATATACACATGTATGTATGTATACAATATATAGCCGTAAAACTGCAGTTGAGACTCAATAATCAGGGACAGCATTCGTTCTACTTACCAAATTATGCGCTCTACACACATACACTTACCAATTTATGCGCTCTACACACATACACCCGCACACACATCAACCAATACGAGACTATCTCTGGTAGAAGGTAATAATGTACCGGCCCGCGCAGTGGTATGGAACTAGGAACCACATTGTTTGTAAATGTGAATCTTAATTCACCCTGTTGATCAATATATGTATTTCACCAATATCACTGCTGGCGTTTAACAATGTCGATATTAGCAGTAATTACTGAAGTTTTTTGTGCACCTCCCCATCAAGTCTGTGCTACAAAATTTTATCACAGACTAACAAAGGAAACATTTAATCGATCAATTCCTGTCCCCTCTTCCCACCAGAAAAACGTGCTGCGAATACCAAAACTTTTAACAACAATTAAAAACCCCGATCTATTTCATTGAACGCAATTCTCCAATTAATCAAATAAAATTAACAACAAACTATTTATTGTCGCTTGCAATGCTTGTTAACTCCTTCATCTCCACCAGGATATTACCAGCATAAAATAATCAATGAATATTTCACTCAATCGATCCCTTAATCAATACTTTAACAGGGGCTACATGACTTTATTTTCATTACTTCCAGCAGCAACACTCGAAAACAAAACCAAAGGGCTCCAGTTGTTT
>NC_142949.1:20324790-20387290 GCF_046866305.1 Octopus bimaculoides | reverse complement strand
ATTGGTAAGGAATCGCCTTGCTCTTAATGTGACAAACACAAATGGCCGACGATGAGATGGAACACCAAGAATGCGAAGTGACTGCACATCATGAAGGGGACAGTTTCGATGTTAAGATCAGAAGTATGATGCTATCACCTAGCAGCGTCCAGCTAGGATGAACTATTTTCAAAGACACGACAGAGACTTGACCGACGACGAGAAAGAGTCATAAAGAAGATTCGACCGTGAGGTGAGGGATAGAAAATGTTGGGAGAATCACCAATCTGATACATTATAATCACCATCACTGCAACCGTAACCATTGTGACTGCAAGAATCAAAATCACCACCACCGCCGCCGCCGCCATCACCACCACCACCACCTCCACCACCACCACCACCACCACCACCACCACCAACAACAACAACAACACCACCATCACCACCACCACCAACACCAACACCACCACCATCACAACCACCATCACAACCACCACCACCACCACCACCACCACCACCACCACCTACCCCGGGCTAGTCTCCCCTACTCCGGGCTAGTTTTTGAGTAAGGTACCTGTCTCGATCACGCCGGCCAGTCTTGTCTGTGATCGATGTGTTTTCCTTGTTAAGTTCTCTGTGATTTTTTTCTTTGTTTGTATGTACATTTTTACTTACATACGGTAACTTTTTTCGAGCATAGTCTTGTCTATCACTTTTAACCTCGTGTAATATATATCTTCTTTCGTTTTTGAATATTAATATGTATATGTATAACTCTCTATGGTTTTTCTCTACTAGTGCACCTGTTACGTTATATTCTACTATACACATGTGGTCCTGTTTACATTATACTTCGTCTCGACCTGTTAGCATTTTTTAAAACATATTTGTTAGATTTTTATTATTTTTATGGTATAATTTACTGCACAAATAGACGTGCATACACATTGATATGTCTCTCCTTTTTTTTCTCCTTCGTCTCTCTCTATTATTATTATTGTTATTTTTCCCCTTTTACAACTTGCTTGTAAATATCAGATTTTTCCCTATTATCCCTTTTGTATTCTCCCTTATTGTATCTTATTTTAAGTTATTTTATTTTATTAAACCTGTTTTGATGTCCTTCTAAAAATTCTTCACGCTGATGAGAATGACAATGCATAAATTTGATTATAATTACTATGATTATAACTTTTTCTTACATATTTGTATTGTCCTTTGAAACTCGCGTATGTATTGAATCATATTCTGTATTAAATATAATTTTGATGCAACATCTTTTACTCCCCCATTTTTCTATAATTGTTTGTACCTATAGCGATATTTTTCAATTACTATTTTCATATTCTTATTACTTGTTCAGGCTGTTTTTTTATGAATATGATGAATCTTTATTAGAAATCATTCTTTCTCTCTTTTTGGACCTCTCAAAAAGTTTGAATTGTTCTTTTTTTGAATTCATTTTTCCCATATATATATATGTATATATATATTAGCGACAGAGGCAGTATTGATACCGAGAGTTAATATCTATCCTCATTCAAACGCGGATGTTCAGTTAGAACAAACTATATTGTGGTAGATATGTCGGGAGAAAATTTTGGTGCAGAATGCACTTTTGTTTATACCGCCAGTGTGCCATCTATATATATTATTTAAACAGACACAGAATAGCAGACTACTTAATCAGTCTCAATAGACACCTACACTCAACTGCAGTATTGAGATCTTCTTACCTTGTTCGTCAGAACTAGCGAATATAAACATCTGTAAGTGTGTGTGTGTGTGTGTGTGTGTGTGTGTGTGTGTGTGCGCATGCGCGCATCCTTGTGTGTGTGTGTTTATAAATGATTGAATTTGTGCATACGCATTCTTTTGAATGCAATAATGACAGGTACGAAGAGAAAAAACTAGGTAGAGTTATGCATAATTACTACGAAATAGACTTAGGTAGATCAGGATTTTATCACACAAGCACACAAGCACACACACACCTTTCTATTTCTATGTATTCTCACTTTAAAAAAAAAAAAGCTCTCCAAAGTCACATGGCCGCCAGAAATCCGAAACAAACAGTAAACATTTGTACTAAAAACTGATTTATTTTTGAAAAATACTTGGAATGGGAGAATAAACCAAAAGGCAAAAAAGAGACTTTTTTTTCTGTCCTTTTCTCTTTTTTCTTTCTTTAACAATCCCTGATTTTCTTTCTTCTCTGGCCGAGACTTACTTAATATCATTACCACTCATATGTTATTATTTCCTTTTTTTCCATTGGGAGACATTTTTTAATGCTGGAAGCCATATTTTCAGCCGGGAGCCACATTTTTTTTTCTGTTTTCAATCTTGTTTTATATTTCTTTCTTTTATTTCGTTTTATTTACACGCTCTTCTATATTTCGTCTGTTTTTTCCTTTTTTTTTTGCGGTATTTTCACGCCACCAGCGTCAACACCACCACCATCACCACCACCACCATCACCACCACCACCACCACTACTACTACTACTACTCCTACTATTATTATTATTAATAGTAGTAGTAATAATAATAATAATAATAATGATAATAATAATAATAATAATAATAATAATAATAATAATAATAATAATAATAAGAAGAAGAAGAAGAAGAAGAAGAAGAACAACAACAACAACAACAACAATTACAAGAATGGTTTCTCTATTCGTCATAAGTGCTTATATATAATATAAAAAACATGTATTGAAATTAGTTTCCCGAAATGGAGGACGTCAAGGAAAACAGAAAAGAGCAGGAAAAACGGAGGGAAAATTTGTATATAAACACGCTACAATGATGCTCTGACAAGATGTAATATTCAGGAATTTCACTCCATGAATTTCACTGCATTCAGTCTCCAGCACTGACCATTGAAGCCAGCGAGTCCTGCATTTAATTTTAAACCAATACGATTTCGGTGATTCGCTGCATCTCAAATCTTCTAGATTCGTCTTTAAAACTCCTTGACAGCTTTTGATGTGGTTTTCAACAATAATCCTTATTTTGAGTTGCTTTTCATTCGTCAATCATCTCTTACCAAACTTAACCATCATTTCTTCTGTCCAGTTTTAGATTCTTTAATTTTTTCAATAGATACTCGATGTTCTTTCAGAGAACGGTCATGTTTAAACCACTCCAGGAGAGGTTTGGTGCCTCTTTATGAATGTCTTTAACAATAGTATGGGTGTTTAGGGGAGGGTGTCAAGTCTTTGGTTTCCTCTTGTTGTTGTTGTTGTTGTTGTTGTTCTTCTTCTTCTTCTTCTTCTTCTTCTTCTTCTTCTTCTTCTTCTTCTTCTTCTTCTTCTTCTTCTTCTTCTTCTTCTTCTTCTTCTCCGTATTTGTTAGGTAGCATGATTTCTTGTTTGTATTTGTCAGCCTCCTTAAATACTGAAAACAGTTTTTTGTTTTGCTGATGTTTTGTGGCTATTTGTATTAGTTTTCTTGCTTCTGGAGTAGGTATTTTTTCAGTCCTATGGTGGTTATTTTATAATAGTTTTCCAGCTGTATAAGACCCCTGCCACCTTCTGTACGTTGTATATATAGCCTTTCTATGTCAGATTTTGGGTGGTGCATCCTAGATACTGTCATTATTTTTCTTGCTTTCCTGTCTATTTTAGATAGTTCGTTTAGTGTCCAGTTAAGGATATTGTAGCTGTAACTTATAACTAGGACGGCTAAAGTGTTAATACCAACTATCTTGTTTTTAGCATTGAGCTCTGTTTTCAGTATTGATCTAACTCGTCGTAGTATTCTTTCTTTATTTTCTCTTTCATTTGTGTATGTTGTATCCTATCTAGATCATTGACTCCTAAATATTTGTATGGCTGGCTTTCGTGTAATTCTCTTATTTCATTGGCTTTATCTAGTGTGATGTTACTACTCTCAACTAGTTTTCCTCTTTACAGGGTTGCGTTGGCACATTTTTCTAATCCGAATTTCATATCTATTTCCTTGGTAAAGCCATGTACTGTCTGTAGTAGTGTTTCCAGCTCTTTGTCATTTTTAGCGTATAATTTTAGGTCATCCATATATAAAAGGTGGCTGACTGTTTTGCCGTAACATTTGTATCCGCATCCAGTTCTATTTAGCAATTCAGTTAAAGATGTGAATGCCAAGCAGAACAGGAGTGGAGAGAGCGCGTCTCCGTGGAATATTCCTCTTCTAATGGGGATGGTTTCGTTTTCACGAGTCCCTCTCTTGTTTGGAGCTGAAGCACTGTCTTCCATTTATTCATAGAGTGACTTATGTATTTTATAATAATTGGTGCCACCTTGTTTATGGCTAGTGTTTCGAGGATCCACGTGTGGGGAATTCAATTGAAAGCTTTTCGGTAGTCTACCCAGGTCATACTGAGGCCTTTCTTCTTTCTGTGGCTGTCTTCAGTTATGGCTTTATTGATCATTAATTGATCTTTACAGCCGTATGAGCCCTTGCAGCATCCCTTCTGCTCTTCTGGAAACAGGTTGTTATTTTCCATGTGCTTACTCAATATCTGCGATATTATTGCAGTAAAGGCTTTGTAGATTGTAGGGAGACAGTTTATAGATCTGTAGTTTTGTGGTTTCTCCGTTTCCGTGGATTTGGGAATTAAGATGATTTTCCGTTTCGTGAGCCATTCAGGCATTGTCTCTGGCTCTGCTAGTATGTTGTTAAAGTTTTCTGCCAGCTTTTTGTGCATTCCTGTCAGGTATTTTAACCAGAAGTTGGGGATCTTGTCGTGCCCAGGTGCCTTCCAGTTGCTTAGTCTTTACAGTGCCTGGGTGACCTCTTCAGTTGTTATAGGGGCCCAGAGTTGGTCAGGTGCTACGTTCGTTCTTTTGATGGTCCTTTTCTGGGGTTGTTGCTTCACAGACCATATTTGTTTCCAGAATTCTTCCAGTTCTTCTGCTGTTGGTGCTGCAGTAATGTCTATTTTATTTTTACTAAGTTCTTGGTAGAATTGTTTGGGGTTGGATTTGAACTGTTTGTTTTGTTCAAAGAAACGTTGGCGTTTCTCATACCGGCGGATCCTTTGTGCTTTGGCGAGGATGTCTTGCTTTAGTTTTTCTTTTGCCTCAGGTAAATGTTTTTCTGTAATGTTGTATTGCACAGTATTTTTGTTTTCTATTTGTTACTTAGTTGTGTTAATTGTCCACTAATTTCATTGAGAATCGATAGATCTTTTCTCTTTTTTTAATTTTGTTTTGGATATTATTTATCCACAGGGTTTGTTTGGGTGGTAGAACTCCTGTTCGGATGGGTTTGAGTGAGTATTCTGCTTCTTTTGTGGCTGCAGTGGCTGCCGCATATATTATGTCATTTAGCTCAGTGCTATTGCCAGTTGTTTCTGAGGCTGTTAGTTCCGTGACGGCCAGGTTTATGCTATTTATTATTGATATTGTTTTATTGTCTATTATGATTTTGGGAGATATAATCTGTGGTCCATTCTAAGATCTGTGGTTTTCAGTTCTTTGGTTATTTTCATTTTCACAGTATCGTAATTATTAGGTTTCCCTTCGTTATTCCCAGGTTTTAGATTTGTTTTGCCTTCCTTTTCATTCATATGTTTGTCTGTGGTGTTCTTGATTGGTGCTTTTAGTACATTATTATACATCTCTACGTTCTGGGTTTCTTGCTTTTTGTTTACTTCGTTTTTGGTGGAAATGTTACGTTTGTCTTCGTGATTTACTATCTCAGTGTTTATATTATTATTTGGCATTGTTGTGTGGCTACTATCTACATTTTCCTGATGTAATTTTCCTTTCAATTGTTCTATTTCTATTTCTGATATTTTTTTTTCCTTTGAGAATATATCTTCATATGTTAGTTAGTTTATTAGGGTTCATTGTTGTTTCCAGGTATTTATTTAGGTTAGTTTTCTTCCATATTTTATATGTATGTGTTGTTGAGTTTTCGTTCTTTGGGTAGAGCACTGCTGTAAAGTAAGCGTGTAGGATCGAAATTTATTCCTCACGTGACCATTTATGCTGTTTTGGTTTTATTTGCGGGTCATTAGGAACGATGTCCGGCTTTTTGACCGTCATCATTTTCGGTCATCATGTTGACGGTCATCATTTTCGTAGGGTACCGGTCCGTTCATTTCTGTTGTCAGATTGTTTTGCACGTGCAGCTCTTCGTACTTTTTGTGTAACAAGTTTTAAGTACGCACTTCCCGGTTGTTATTCTTGGGTGGAATAATACCGGTATTATTTAATCTATTTGTAATCTTTTTGTACATTGGTGTTTGGTGCCGGAGATGGTCTGGTGTTGATGTACCATGCGTGCATACATGTGATATGCGAGCAGTGGAGATGATATCCAGTTAAAATACATATTTTTATGTGGGAAAATAGAAATAAATTTCAATGAGTATTACTTACTCGAATATAGTCCAACCCTTTGTCAGCTACTTTTGGCTGCATGCGATGTTTTTATTTCCGATGATTTTTGGATAAATTTCGGAGCAGTGATTTATCGTTCTCACATGTTAAACGTCCGCGGCATCTGTTCGTTAAACGTCCCCGGTGTCTGTTCATTAAACGTCCCCGGTGTATGTTCGTTAAACATCCCTGGTGTCTGTTGTTAAACGTCCCCGGTGTCTATTCGTTAAACATCCCCGGTGTCTGTTATTATTATTATTATTATTATTATTATTATTTTATGTTTGACTTTTGTTTTGCATTTGTACAAGTTGGATCCAAGTCTCACCCAGAGACCTCAAGAGACAACAAGTTAGAAGTTCATGTAGAAGTTAGAAGTTATTATTATTATTATTATTATTATTATTATTATTATTATTATTATTATTATTATTATTATTATTATTATTATTATTATTATTTTTTTTATTACGATTTCTTTTTAATACAGATCTTATTGGAACTCCAGGAATTTTGCATGCGTAGCTGGCTTACTACCTGCGGCCTACGGCACCATGCTATGATCTCTCTTAAGCTATCTAATACTTTCGTGATTATTCTGGCCGTGCCAAAGAGGCAAATCTATTGGGCACTTTATTCACATTCATCATTTTCAATAGCCGGGATACTTCGTACTTAAGTGTTGTATTTATCTATCATTTCGCCTTCCTTTTTGACTATTCGTGGGTCAAAGGGGCATGCAACACCAACTATATAGCACATGTGGTAGATCTTATTCACCGCCAGGTCCGGTCTGTTATGTTCTAGCACCTGATCTCTTTGGATTGGGAAACCACTTGTAGTAGTTTTGAGCAAGTCTAGGGCATTCGTTCGTGATATGTGCAATGGTTTCATCCACTGTTACAGATAATGCACAGCAGAGAAATTTGCTCATTCTTAAGGCTGACCCTCCAGTTGATGGCCAAAGCTCGGTCTTGCGCTACCAGTATAGCATTCTCGGTTTCTTTTTAGTGTTCCTTTCTTCAGCCAATCCTACTTTTTTTTTCCAACTACTTCTGTTGTGGCTACATGGAATTGATTGTGTAGCCCAATCTTGCGTAATTCTATTTCATGTACTTTTTGTAATTTTTCATTTGTTTTTTCTCTACTTTCATTACTCCCTCGTTCCCAACTGACACTAGCAAGGTTTCCTTACTTTGGGCTAGGTATCTCATTGGGCTCTAGAGTTCGATACCTACGCAGTCTTCCACACTTATCAGTCCCCTTCCTCCATGAGCTCTCTTCATGTATAGGTGATCAGTGTCTACATGTGGATGATGGTCTCCATGCATCGTTCGGAGCTTTCTTGACTTCCTGTCCATCTCTTTTAGCTCCTCCTCTGTTCACTTCAAGATTCCAACGCCATACCGAACTACTGCGAGTTCACACGAATTTATTGCCGAAATAATCTTTCTGGCATTCAGCTTTGAAGACAATATCTTTCTCAATCGCTGCAGGCACTCTCTTTCTGTGTTCCCCTCATGTCAGTGTGTTTATGTTCATCTGCCTCAAGTATTCCCAGGTATTTATAGCTGAACTGACAATATTCCCTTGTTTCTTTCCTCATTGTAATTCAGTCTTAATAATTTCTATCCACATTTCATCCCTTTATGCATCATATTATTTCCCCATAATCCGCTCCAAAACTACTTAGCCTGATTTGCATCAAGAGCAACATTTTCCCCATTGTCTCCTTCTAAAGTTAGGAAGAATTGCTTCGGGTTATTTTTTAACAATCTGTTCTCCTCGAACTGCTTATTTCTGTTCACAAATCTTCTGATTTTCTGGCTTTCGCCATGATACTCTATTTTGACTGCTCTATTACTGCAACAAACCCGTTATTCCGAATTTCATATTTCTTCTCTAATTTTTCTCGGTTGGTATTTTCCCCATTTTTCCAGTCTCCTCTTAACTATTGCTCAATTTTTTCAAGATCTTGTCTTACCTGCATTATGTCCCTTTCACTGCATCATTTCCACCATGGTTCTTTTGCTCCACCATTTTTTGTTCTCTTAAATTGTAATTTCTCCTCAAGTAGTGCAATATCTCGGAGAGGATTCCTTGTTTGTGTCATGTCCTCCGTCTGGAGGTATGGCATGACAATATTCATCTTTTGTGTTACTTTATTTATCATAATCCTATCTACCATTTTCATATTCACGGGGATTTTTTTTCTTCTGGAGCATTCATCAAATCGGTGAGTCGTCTTTGAATAATTCGTTATCTAGTTGGTTATCTAATTGGTTCATTTCCCCTGCATGTCTATCCACCACACTATCAGGGTTCACTGTATAACGCTCCTGTTCCTTATCCTTAACAGCCCCATCACTATTTCCCTGTTCCTCCTGTCTACTCTTCTCTCTGTTTTCAAATCCGACCATCCTTTGTAGCCCATCCGCAGGGTCTCTTAGACTCTCTCACTAATCCGAGATATTTCTACTCCAGTTAAGTAACCCTTCCTCTTAATCACTCTCACTTGGTTCATTAGTTTATTTTCTCACATTGGACGCATCTCCTCTTCCATCCAAAATATAGGTCGACCTCCTCCGCGACTTCTTTCCAGCTTTGCTCTTCCATGACATCCAATAAGTGTATCGGGCTCTTCCTTCGTCTACTTATGCCTGTATTTGTGCACACCGTGTATCTGATCTGTTGTGACATAACGACCGTCCGAGGCTAGATCACTTCCCCTGATGCAGGCGGTTTCGGACGTGCCGGGCGAGAAACCTTCACCATGATCGGCTATAGCTTCATTCTCGCCGTTAATTCCTTCATTGTTGTGTTGCATCATGATTTCCTGAGCCGTTCGTGGGGTTCCTACGAGAGTTATTATTGAGATCCCATCTCTCACTTCCTCTCTGTACTTGTATATACACGTGTACATGTATGTACACACACACACACACACACACACACACACACACACACACACACACACACACACACACACACACACACACACACACACATACATACATATATAAATAACGTGCTGGCATTGAGTCGCCTCCATAACTACAGTGATTATCATTATCACCATCGTTCTGCCTACACCATTTAAAACTATCAATAATAAAATGGATCCCGGTATATTGCAGCAGATCTTCATCATTATTTATCAAATACTCGGCATGCATTTCCGCTTCATACCTTCTACAATGGCCTATACTAATTAGTTCTCTGCCACCATTCTTTCTTTTCATATACTGTCTGTTTACGTTAACACTTAATACCATATTTTGCGCTCCTTGGATGAATGGTAACCTAGAGATCATTCTCAATTTTTTAGTTACTTTATTTTTTAGTTCCTCAAATTTTTAGTTCCTTTACTGGTCATTTCAAGTGCTCCCACAATCACTCGTATTGTAATCGTCTTGAGATGCTATCTTTGCTCCAACTACTGTCGTCATCTGTCCACTGTTCTCTTTTGGTTTTGTTTTCTGCTTGGGCAGTGACATTAGTAGAGGGGCTTTCCTGTTCAGATGTAACTTTTCCGCCGATCACCGTCTCTTGTTGTATGCTATTTTTGTTTCCGTATCCTAAGCGCCTCAAGCTCATTGATAGAAATTAGCCTTGATTTGTTTTCGAAGTTTTATTTTCGAGCAAGTTTTTTTCCTGTATTTTATATGAGACGTGTTACAACTTATATTTTGTTATTATTATCTGTCTCTTTTAGTTTCTTTAAACGCTCTATTATTATTATTATTATCATTATTATTATTATTATTATTATTATTATTATTATTATTATTATTATTATTATTATTATTATTGCCTTTGCACAGCTTCTAACCCTGGAGGTGTACTACGGTGTCAGCTGTTCGCTATCAGTGAACTAATGTAACAACTCTTATTTTTCGTGAATCTTCCGTAGTATTCGAGCGGTTCCAAGCAGTGCTGTTTTCTGCAAGTGCTCCACCCTTTTTGCAGCCTATGTTTGTTCCATGTACTTCTCAAGAGTTTTACTCACTGTTCCCAGGGTTCCGCCAGTTATTGGTACCACTAACACCTTTTTCATCGACCACAACTGCTTAACCTTCCAAGACTTCTTTCTTCCTTATCGCATACCTTGTTGTCAGCTGGGCATGCTATATCTATGATCCAGCATAGTTTGTTTTCTTTCTCAATTAAGTCTGTCTGGCTTCCTATTCTCTATCTCATGGTTGCACTGAATCATAAAATCCCATAGGATCTTTGCATTATCATTTTCGATGTTGCCTTCGCGTTTATGTTCGTACCACTTTTTTGCTCATTATTATGTTGTTTTTTTCCTTCTATCTTCAAATTTTCTTCCATTTCTCGCCGAGTGTTTTCATACACTTACGGCAGAGAAACTCATTGTATGCATTCCCAGTTTACACACGCAAATTCACGGGCAAAATATGTATTTAAAAAATTAATAAATAAATAAATTGATGAATGGATATTGTTGACACAGCGATAATGCTTTTCTCAGTATATGAGTCGCTCCATTTAAGACGATTGTTTGCACTTCCTGTAGGGGTGGTAAGCCTGGTATCATATACTACTATAGCCTCGAGCCGACCAAAGGCTTGTAAGTGGATTTCGTAGACGAAAACTGAAAGAAACCCGTCGTATATATGTATATGTATATATATATTTGTGTCCGTGCGTTTGTGTGTCTGTGTTTGCTCCCCCCCCCCCCCCAACATCGCTTGACAACATATGCTGGTGTGTTTACGTCTCCGTAATCTAGCGGTTCGGCAAAAGATCCGATAGAATAAGTAAGTACTAGGCTTACAAAGAATAAGTCGTGGGGTCGAATTTCTCGACTAAAGGCGGTGCTCCAGCATGGCTGCAGTCAAATGGCTGAAACAAGTAAAAGAGAAACAAGTAAAAGAGAGTAAAAGAGAGTATTATTAGTATCACTATTATTATTATTATTATTATTGTTATTGTTGATGTTGTTGTTGTTGTTGTTGTTATTATTGTTATAATAATAATAATAATAATAATAATAATAATAATAATAATAATAATAATAATAATTAGAAGAAGAAGAAGAAGAAGAAGAAGAAGAAACGCCAACGTTTCTTTGAACAAAACAAACAGTTCAAATCCAACCCCAAAAAACTCTGCCAAGAACTGGGTAAAAATAAAATAGACATTACTGCAGCACCAACAGCAGAAGAACTGGAAGAATTCTGGAAACAAATATGGTCTGTGAAGCAACAACCCCAGAAAAGGACCATTAAAACAACGAACTTAGCACCTGACCAACTCTGGACCCCTATAACAACTGAAGAGGTCACCCAGGCACTGCAAAGACTAAGCAACTGGAAGGCACCTTGGCACGACAAGATTCCCAACTTCTGGTTAAAACACCTGACAGGAATGCACAAAAAGCTGGCAGAAAACTTTAACAACATACTAGCAGAGCCAGAGAAAATGCCTGAATGGCTCACGAAACGGAAAACCATCTTAATTCCCAAATTCACGGAAACGGAGAAACCACGAAACTATAGACCTATAACCTGTCTCCCTACGATCTACAAAGCCGTTACTGCAATAATATCGCAGAGATTGAGTAAACACCTGGAAAATAACAACCTGTTTCCAGAAGAGCAGAATGGATGCTGCAAGGGCTCATACGGCTGTAAAGATCAATTATTGATCAATAAAGCCATAACTGAAGACAGCCGCAGAAAGAAGAAAGGCCTCAGTATGGCCTGGGTGGACTACCAAAAGGCATTCGACAGTGTTCCCCACACGTGGATTCTGGAAACACTAGCCATAAACAAGGTGGCACCAATTATTATAAAATACATAAGGCACTCAATGAACTAATTGCAGACAGTGCTACAGCTCCAAACAAAAGAGGGACTTGTGAAAACGAAACCATCCCCATTAGAAGAGGAATATTCCAGGCAATCACGCTCTATCCACTCCTGTTTTGCCTGGCAGTCACACCTTTAACTGAATTGCTAAATAGAACTAGATGCGGATAGAAATGTTACGGGAAAACAGTCAGCCACCTTTTATATATGGATGACCTAAAATTATACGCTAAAAATGACAAAGAGCTGGAAACACTACTACAGACAGTACATGGCTTTACCAAGGAAATAAATATGAAATTCGGATTAGAAAAATGTGCCAAAGCAACCCTGAAAACAGGAAAATTAGTTAAAAGTAGCAACATCACACTAGATAAAGCCAATGAAATAAGAGAACTAGACGAAATACAACCATACAAATATTTAGGAGTCAATGAACTAGATAGGATACAACACACACAAATGAAAGAAAAAATAAAGAAAGAGTACTATAGACGAGTTAGATCAATACTAAAAACAGAGCTCAATGCTAAAAACAAGAATATAGGTATTAACACTTTAGCTGTCCCACTTATAAGCTACAGCTACAATATCCTTAACTGGACACTAAACGAACTATCTAAAATAAACAGGAAAACAAGAAAAATAATGACAGGATCTAGGATGCACAACCCAAAATCTGACATAGAAAGGCTATATATACAACGTACAGGGTGGCAGGGGTCTTATACAGCTGGAAAACTATTATAAAATAACCACCATAGGACTGCAAAAATACCTACTCCAGAAGCAAGAAAACTAATGCAAATAGCCACAAAACACGAGCAAAACAAAAAACTGTTTTCAGTATTTAAGGAGGCTGACAAATACAAACAAGAAATCATGCTACCTAACAAATACGAAGAAGAAGAAGAAGAAGAAGAAGAAACAACAAAGGCTATAAAACAAATGAAATCCAAACTAAAACTAGAACAGCAACGGACCATGATAAAACGATGGCAAAAAAAGCCCCTACATGGTAAATAGTGGGCTAAACTAAATGCAAAAGAAATAGACAGAGAAAAATCCCAGCAATGGTTGAGAAGCTCAGGACTCAAAGCAGAGACTGAAGAATTTTTAATTGCTGCACAAGACCAAAGCCTCTCCACCAGAAATTACCAAAAACATATAATGAAAGAAACATAAAAAGTAACTGTAGAATATGTGGAGATGGACAAGAAACAATAAATCATATTATCTCTGGCTGCCCAGTCCTGGCTAAGAAGGTATATATTCACAGACACGACAGAGCTGGGACCTATATACACTGGCAAATAGACCAGATATAGTTGTCAAAGATCATGAAGAAAAGAAATGCTTTCTAATTGATGTATCAATACCAGCAGATGACAACGTTTCCCTAAAAGAAATGGAAAAACTTTCAAAATACAAAGACCTGGAAACAGAGGTAACTCGAATGTGGAATCTAAAACAGAAACAATTCCTATCATAGTAGGTGCCTAAGGTATAATAAAAACAATATTCAGACAAATACATAACAAAAACACCAGGACTTACAAATATATATAACATACAGAATATTGCACTACTGGGCACTGCACACATCCTACGCAAAACACTTTCAATACAGTAACCATAAAAGCATCACAGCAAACCACAGCACATACCCAAGGCACACAGAGCTGCGCTCGGTAGTGAAGTGAAAGCACGTTATAAAAATAAAACTACTGAACAATAATAATAATAATAATAATAATTATTATTATTATTATTTTAGCAGTAGTAGTAGCAGTAGTATGGCCATCATACTGTGAAGTCACGGAAATTTGAAGCTCCGTAATTTGAAAAAGCGTTTGTAATCTTTTCGGCCTTCCAAGGCCCCGTGTGTCATTTTTATTGTTACCATTGTAATTTTGAGATTGTCTGGACCGCGCAGATAGTATTTTGGTGTAGAAAAACCCGTTGTCTTGCAGGGGGTGAGCAACAAAATTTTTTGAATTATAACTACTTTCGGCAAAAGCAAATATTTTGCAATTTTCTTTAATTATTTAAAGATGGCTGATAAAGAAGCCATCATAATGTTCCCCAAAGGAACGCGCTCCTCCTCGGATGAAGTGTGAACCAGAATATCAAATGGCCTAAATTGAATGACGTCACTGAGGCGAATACTATTTCAGTGTTGGCAACGTGAGCAATAACAAAAGCAACAACAACAACAGTAGCAGCAGCAGTAGCAACAACAACAACAATACGAAAGAAATGAATTATAACAATGTGCATATCACCTCTGCTTCTTTCGCATTTGCAGTGAGAAATATGGAAAATTTCCGCATAGATGAAGAATTAAAAATGCAAGAGCGAAATACAAAAATATTCCGTGGTGTGGGGATGAACAAAAGACCCACATCACCAGAAGAAAGACGTTTGGAACTATTGAGGTGAGATTTGGAACGGAAAAGGAAGCCAGGTGTTATTCCGTGATCAGTTTAAGGAATGACAACTTATTAATCCTCAGCTTTTGCGGTCAATTTCTTGTCACGATTAGGGTGTTGAATGTGCCGCCAAAAATATCCATCACCTGGTTAGTAGCGGTCGTCCTGGCAGGCCTAAAAGGAGACGAAGTGACAATACTGGAGGTTTTTACCTTAGCAAAAGTGGTCTGGTAAAGGTATGGAACTAGCTTTATAATCTAAGCAGGACAATATCGACCAGCTGCCAGATCTAATCGGTCTCCCAGATGGTACTCACCTGTCAGTGTTAGTGGAGCTTAGAAAGCCAAGATGTCACATATGTAGATCTGTAACTCATTTAAAGGATTACTGCCCTGAAACAAGAAAAATTAAACTCTGCCAACACCACAAACACCGCTGCCCACACTACAACCACCACAAACACAAAATCATGAACTAGTGCACAAGATGCCTACATATACACCCACACCCATGCACATATTCACTTCAAAAGCAAGACAAAAGAAGGAATTTGCTTCCAGTTGCTACGGAAAAGCAAGCTTCTCCTCAATGTTCTGCCTCCCAAACCAACATCACCTGCAATGACATGGAGAAAGAAGAGCTGAACTATAAATGGAACACAGTGACCAAAGTTGGGAGGCGAAAGAGGCGCAGAGTATATTATAGCCCTACTCCAAGAAATCAACAAAAACATATTCTGAAACCACAACTGCAACACAATTCTCAACCACTTAAAAAAAAACAACAACAACAAAAAACAAAAACAAGGACAAGGACAACTTCAAAAGCATTAACGTCATTAACAACAGCAAGAAATCACAGAAATGTGAAATCAACCAATTACAGAACTTCTAAAATAAGAATATTCATCAGATTGTTGACGAAATCATCGTCGTTGTCGTCGTCGTCGTCACAACCACCACCATCAACAACGCCCTGAACATCGCCAACATCATCATCGTCGTCGTCATCGTCATCATCATCATCATCATCAACATCATCATCATCATCATCATCATCATCATCATCAGCAGCAGCAGCAGCAGCAGCAACATGATCATCGCCACCACCACCACCACAACCATCATCACTATGACACATCAAAGCTACCCTTCTTCACAACTCTTCACTGTAGCACACAGCCATGGAAAAGCAAATGGCATCACAACCTCCCACAGGTTTAGCGAAATATTCAAGAAAACATTTTAAACAACAACTTCACCTTTGATCGTACGTCGGCTCAATTTGAACAACTATAAAGCTATTCAACAACAACAACAACAACAACAATAATAACGTCTACTTATTTCAGCCTTCCCTGAGGGATTTCAATGTGTTGAACAGATGTATCTAGGATCTAAATTGATAACAAACGCATGAAGTAGATGGATCTCGGTTGGCCTGTGACGATGACTATTCAACAGTTTGATCAAAAGAATTACCTCCCGATTGTAATTAGCGTGAAAGAGGTTTACCTGCTAAAAGACAGGTGTACTCGTAATGCTAATCTCAGCCGGAATCAACGTTACGGAATCTGTTATAAGACTGGTTGGATCCTTAAATTACAAGTTGAATCAGCATGACGGGCTTCCACACAGTTTCCTTCTCAAGACGCTCGGACCGACTCCACATTACGACAAACACAAATGATTTGTTGAAGATGCCATACAGTGACATTCAAACCGGGATCTCTTGATTGAACAACGAACGTCTTTACTATTTGGTCATACAACCTCATGGATAACAGTCGTTTAATGAAGTAAGTCTTAGTGTAACATATTTTTCAACCAATTTACAATTATTACGCTTCTGTACAGTATTTCTCTATGTCTGCTCCTGTACTTCAGCTCAGTATTTCTCTCCTCAGACCTTGGGATAATACGGCAAAGTTATACTTCGTTCATGTAAATTAATACGAAACATACACCAAACTACTTTCCGTTTCTTGCTATGAGTCCACCCCAATTTACTAGTTAGTTATGCTTTTAAGAATTTAGCTGTTATATTTTAATCGAGACGGCTTCTACTACTTATGAAGTAACTCCTATTTCAAGATTTCTACATGCACTTTGGTAAAGAATGATTTTTTTTAAAATCAGTTGAAGTCGATATACATGCATACCCACAACAAAATCATGTAAATATAGGGTCACACTCACACACACACACACACACACATATATATATATACATATATATATATATATATATATATATATATATATATATATATATATATATATATATATATATATATATATATATATATATATATATCATCATCATCATCATCATCATCATCATCCTCCTCATCATCATCATCGTCATTTAACGTCCGCTTTCCATGCTAGCATGGGTTGGACGATTTGACTGAGGACTGGTGAAACCAGATGGCTACACCAGGCTCCAATCTGATTTGGCAGAGTTTCTACAGCCGGATGCCCTTCCTAACGCCAACCACTCCGAAAGAGTAGTGGGTGCTTTTACGTGCCACCGGCGGTACTGGCAACGGCCACGCTGAAAATGGTGTATTTTACGTGCCACCCGCACAAGAGCCAGTCCAGATATATATATATATAGTTGGAATTTACGAAAAGATAAACAAAACAAACGACGAAGATGGGTGGGTAAACAACAAACAGATGTATTAGTTTAACGCTCGGGAAGGTGAGAAAGTCTTTTACGTTTCGAGCCTACGCTCTTCAACAGAAAGGAACACAGAAATAAACAGAGAGAGAAAATATAAAAAAAAAGGTTTAGTGGCTAGCGATCAGTCATGGAGAATGCCGAACAGAGGTGGTCAGACAGGAGAACTAGGAAGGAGGAGAGATAATAAAGTAGTGGTGATGCCAAAATGAAGGTGCGCATGCGTTTGTATGTGAGAGCGTATATGTGCATGTGGATGGGGGCTGGTGATCTTAACGTGTGCGTGTATGCATGCGTAGGTGTGTGGATGATGGTGTGGGTGCTGAGAAGTGGTCAGTGCTCGTGTGTGCGGGGTGGTGTGATGCGGTGTGGTGTAGTATGGTGGTGTGTGGTGTGGTGTAGCATGATGTGGTGTGGTGGGGTGTGGTGTGGTGGCGTGAGAAAGTGGGGGAGGCGAGAGTGTTGGGAGCAAGGGTGGTGTGTGGGTTGGGGTGAGGGTGGGGTGGGGGTGGGGGTAGGGGTGGAGTTTGAGGGTGGGGTGGGGTATGTGGAAGTGGAATGTGTGGGATTAGGTGAGGGTGGAATCACATGGTATACTGTATATAAACAGAAACAAAGGGTACACACGAGGAACACACGCAGAATGTCGCCAATCCTTGATCAGTCATCGTCCGAAGGATAGCAGCAATTTCACGCTTTAACGATAATATTGGTTCGCTTTGGTGGCGTTAGCTACGAGAAGCCGCAAAGAAATGGTAAGCAAACGAACAAGGGACCAAACACGACAGAAATTGAACATACAAATATGGAATATATACGCAAAATACAATATACATTGTATACGGACAAGGGGCAAACACGAAAGCAAATACGACCGAATGTGGACATGGATAAGACATTGCCGCTTTGACATTTGACGGAAATATGGGTAACACCACTAAGAATATCCTAAAGGATTAGCAACAAAAGGAATAGCAGGGAGACGTATTGGAAGTGGGAGAGACGAGAAACACGACGGTTGCCTTGGCGACCGTCGTGGAAAGAAAATAAAATGATGAGGAAAAGTAACGATGATCACGGGTCACGTGTCAATGGTAAGAGGGAGAAAAGTGGTAGAGGACAGAGAGAGACACAGAGAGCAACGGAGAGGGAAGGAGGGCAAAAAAAGGAAACGGTGTGTGGAGTTACGTTATATAATATGCTCAAAACACACACACATACATACACACGCACGCACACACACACACATATATATATACGAAGTCTGATCAATAAGTATCCGTGCTGTTGCCATAGTAACAATACTGAAGTACGTAGAATGAAGATTGACCTTGAACTTTAGCCTGCATACACGCTAAGTTTCAACATACTAGCCCATTTCTGCTGTTTACAGCAGTGCTTGGAAGGAAGGTGTGTAATGTGTGATCGTAGCATTGACGATGACAGAGAAAGTTGTCATAGTGATACCTGTTCAGAGGCCTACGCAACGTTGCAGAAAGTTAATGGAGAAGAGTGTATGAGTGGTTCAGACGTTTCCAAGATGGCCGAAAAACTGTCGATATTGACGAACGTACTGGGTGATCCGCAGCCACCAGAACTGAGAAAAACATTACAGTTGTGCGTGGAGTTGTGAAGGGAAATCGTCGAATCACCATCCGTGAGTTACCAGGGAATGTACAGATTAGTTACGGTTCTTTTCAATCCATGAAACGCCTGTCTGCCGAGTTTGTCCGAAAGCTGTTTTCAGCTGACCAAAAAGACACCCGAATTTCAGTTGATCGCCTTGATTGTGTCGAGAACGATGAAAGATTTAAAAAAAATTTGCGTAGGTCTGAGAGCAGACATTGCCAAGTCTTTGGCAAAATTTGATGTAGATTCTCTGCTCAACTTTCTGTTATGGTCAACGCGACGATCACACATTACACACCTTTTTCCAAGCACTGTTGTAAAGAGCGAAAGTGAGCTAGAGCGTTAAACTTAGTGCGCATGCACAGCAGAGTTCAAGATTAATCTGTGTGAAGCGGCTTAACTCTGCGTGCTTTAACTTCGTTACTATGACAACAGTCCGGATACTTATTGATCAGACTACGTATGGCAGCATTTATGAATGTACGTATATATGTGTGTGTGTGTGTGAGAGAGAGAGAGGGAAAAGAGAGAAAAGTGTGTGTGTGTGTGAGTGCATGCGTGCGTGTGTGTGTGCGTGTGTGTGTGTGTGTGTGTGTGTGTATCTTCCTGCATGAATGCATACTCATGCGTATGTTTGCATGCGTCTATAATGTATGCGTCTATAATGTATGCGTCTATAATGTATGCGTCTATAATGTATGCGTCTATAAATGTATGCGTCTATAAATGTAAGCTTGTATATACACACAGGCAGACATTTATTTATGTGTATTCATACGCTCACACACGTGCACACACACATATACGTATGTGTGCGTATGTGTGTGTTTGTGTGTGTGTCTGTGTATACATCTCAAGTATACCAGAAAATATAATGGAATATTTCAAAGGCAATGAAACCGATTTTCAGAATCTGCTTTGTAAAATGTCAAAGAGTAAAGTTCCTGACAGAAACGGCTCCAGTTTTGAAGAGATCCTATCGAAACATTTTGCAGAATGTCAGATTCTTCAAACTTTACGTATGGATTGGTAATGTTCTTCAATATTTCCGTTGGATGTCGTTTGTTTCTGAATTTGTCAGGTTTACTTAGAATTGGCATCAACAAACTGTATTCCTCAATCGAAAATCTAAGTAGTAAATACAGTATTAAATTGAAGTTCCATATCAAAGGACGGGGCGATGTGTGTGTGTGTGTATGAGTATAAATTCATACATATATTATATATACATGCATGTATATACATATGCATATGTGTGTGGGTGCGGTTGTGGTTGGTTGTGTCTGTGTATAAAATGTAATATATTACGATAACGAGAATGAGAGAGAGAGAGAGAGAGAGAGAGAGAAAGAGAGAGATAGAGAGAGAGAGAGAGAGAGAGAGAGAGAGAGAAAGAGAGCCACGTGCATCGAAATGGATTGCGGAGTATCTTCATATATGCACACGTATGTGTGTGCATGTGCATGCGTGTTTCTGAGTGTATGCGTGTGTGTATATGAGTGTACACGTGTTTGTGCGCATGCGTCTCTATATGCATTGCGTTTCTATATATTTCTAGAAAAACCTTGTTGACGAATATTCAACCCAAACTTCCTATAAACACTCCGCTGTGCCTTCAATAAGCTCTAATCGTGAAATCTAATAATACGCATTTCATTACGTTCTGTTCTCACTATCTTGTCACTTTGTTCTATAATAGGACCCTGACACAACACAGTGTGATTCCAACAACGTTTGATTGTAATGTATTAAGCTGTCATTCGCAGAAACTTGACAACAGCTTTGTAGATTAATGGCTTCAGAGGGAAACATTACCGTCTTCCAAAGTGAAAGTATCCGAACACCACATGGGAAGCAACCTCAATGGATTTCAAAATTTATCAATTCTAGAAGCAGTTTCAAAACCTTAAACAATTTTAGCCTAATCACATTTGCTATAACCAATTTCAAAACGGCAAATTAACCGCGCAATCAAATGGTATGGAATATATTTGACATAAGTTGTTTTAGTTGTCACATTAATAACGCTAAGTTAAATATATTGCAGTTACATACAAAAACAAGCACACAAAAGCAGACATATTCCTATTAACGGGTATGTACGCTGCATGCTCAACTTGCTATGCCATAAAAGCTCTGGCTTGAACTGCAGTTGAACATGTGGTGTTGGGCAGCCTTTATGAAGTGGCTAGGAGAGGATTCTCCTTGAGCAGAGAGGTATAGATTAAAACAGAAATAAACCGGCAAACCATTTGGCAAGACATGAGAAGGTCATTTAATTTAGATATATAACAAAAAAGGTTTGAATAGTCACTAGCAGCTGTTTAGAGACTATGTATACTTTTTTAATGATATATCCAAATCAAATGCACTTGTAAGTGTTGCCAAGCGGTTTGCCTTCTTATATCTTTCTCAATCTCTCTCTATATATATACATACATACATACACACACACACGCACACACACACACACACACACACACACACACACACACACACATATATATATATATATATATATATATATATATATATATAAGGATAAGATCGATATTTAAATACCCATTTTATCAAGTGGCCAGCATGGCAATAAGAACCATCAAAGGTAATAATTATTTAAAATGATAATTTAGGGTATCTAAGAGATACCACCACGCTGGGAATAGCAGTCAAAGCTTGACTCTAAAACCACATGAAATGTTCATACAGCACCAGGAGAGAAGACGAAGAGACGAAATAAACTAGAAAAAATTACTGCATAATTCCAGATCCCGGAATTCTGGCTTTGGATTAGAAATGCTTTGCCTTATCAGTGGAATATATTTAGAAAAGCACATAAATACAAATATATATATATAGAGAGAACATACGATATAATTACATATACGAACGTATACATACATATATATATGCACGTATGCACACGACCAGTTTGAATTGCCCGGCTAAAAACTCCTCGTGCGATATGGTCAGAAATATCACCGCAGTGAATATAATACTCTCTCTCTCTCTCTTTTAGACTTTTACTTGTTTCAGTCATTTGATTGCGGCCATGCTAGAGCACCGCCTTTAGTCGAGCAGATCAACCCCAGGACTTATGCTTTGTAAGCCTAGTACTTATTCTATCGATAAGTTTTGCTGAACCGCTAAGTGACCGAGACATAAACACACCAGCATCGGTTGTCAAGCAATGCTAGGGGGACAAACACAGACACACAAACACACACACTCATACAAATATACATATATAATCGGGTTTCTTTCAGTTTCCGACTACCAAATCCACTCACAAGGCTTTGGTCGGCCCGAGGCTATAGTAGAAGACACTTGCCCAAGATGCCACCCAGTGGGACTGAACCCGGAGCCATGTGGTTGGTAAGCAAGCTACTTTATTTCATTTGATTTGCCATAAAAGCAGTATACAGAGTAGCTGCGGGCTAGACGAACACATTAATGAGATGAAATTGATGATAAATACGATGGTATAATGAGAGAAGGCAAAAGCCGGCGCCGAACTTTGCTGCTCTATAACGCTGTTCTTTTAGAATTAAATTTTCACATTGAGGCTATGAACCTCGTACATAAAAAGTCATAAATTAAGGCATTTGACTCTTACAATTTTTCTTGTTTTTTTTTCGCCCGATATAGCCTTCGCTTCTCTCAAGCAAAACGATGGGTCTGGGTCGGGCCACTTTTCAATACTGAATTCGTCGAGGGGGAAGGAATTCACCACCGCACTTATGTGACTACTCGACACGACCTCCGCAGACACCTGCGGAGGCCAGTCCAGATCCCTAGTACAGGTGTGGACTCCCTCCCTCCGGCGTTTCCTTTATTCACAAATTTCTGCAGGGCCCCTCCCTTTCAGAATAGGATTAGCACATCCTTTTCCTCACAGGGTGAGCCCACAGCTTCTACTCCGTTGGTGGCACAATTCCCACCAACATTGTCTGGACACGCCGGCGGTGCACTATCGAGCACCGGCAGTGCCTCGTTCTTTTTTTCTTTTTCTTTGGGGCCACTGGAGTAGGGCGTACTTCCGCCTTTGCCGGAAGGTCCTCCTCCTTAAATATGTCTGGCATTTCTTTCTCCATCAATTTTCAATATCCCGAAGTACTTATAGCCGTCTCTTCTATTGGAAGACGGGTATTGGAAAACAGCAGCAGAGGAAACGATGAAAATACAGTTGTTACTGATAAAAGTGATCTCATAGCAAAAAGCAGAGGCGAGATCTCTAATAAGCCACAGGAAGGGAATAGTGGTGCTATTATTATTATTATTATTATTTTTATTATTATTATTATTATTGTTGTTGTTGTTGTTGTTGTTGTTGTTGGTGGTGGTGGTGGTGTTATTGTTGTTGTTGTTGTTGTTGTTGTTGTTATTATTATTATTATTATTATTATTATTATTATTATTATTATTATTATTATTATTCAGTAGTTTTATTTTTATAACGTGCTTTCACTTCACTACCGAGCGCAGCTCTGTGCGCCTTGGGTATGTGCTGTGGTTTGCTGTGGTGCTCTTATGTTTACTGTATTGAAAGTGTTTTGCGTAGAATGTGTGCAGTACCCAGTAGTGCAATTTTCTGTATGTTATATATATTTGTAAGTCCTGCTATTTTTGTTATGTATTTGTCTGAATATTTTTTTTATTATACCTAAGGCACCTACTATGATAGGAATTGTTTCTGTTTTTAGATTCCACATTCGAGTTATCTCTATTTCCAGGTCTTTGTATTTTGTTATTATTATTATTATTATTATTATTATTATTATTATTATTATTATTATTATTATTATTATTATTATTATTATCATCATTATTATTATTATTACCATCGTTATAGCGGCAACAATAGCAAAGAAAGAAGTACTATTCAAGAAGCTGGTACTGAAAATATTAAGTAGTTAGAAGTGATGTTGCTGGAGAACATGGGTGGGACTGGTTAAAGAAAGAAGTGTTTTAAAAGGAAACTGTTAGGACTGTATTTGCAGCGCAAAACCAATCTTCGGTCACAAATAGGAAGATCGTGGTTTGAAATATACAGCTGTCTCCATTGTGCCGAATCTAATGAATTTGACGAAATTACTGCCCTTATCGTAAATGACTGTCCTGGATTTGCCCGAAAACCTGTATAAGTTGTGGTGACATGGTGAAATAGCAAACGTTTTGCACTGGAAGCTGTGTGAAAAGTAGGGGTTAGAGAAAGGTAAGACATGATATGGCCATACTGCATTTTGAGTGACTGAGTCAGAATCTTGCAATGTCTGGTGGGATTTCTCAATTCAAATGGATCACGTTCTTGAGCACAACAAACCAGATTTAGTGACGGTGGACAAAGTAAACTGTGTGCTTTTTAATTGACCTTACGTCCACGTTTGACTCACGAATAGTTATGAAGGCAAGCAAGGAAGGAGACATATACAATCTTCTTAAATGAGATAGCGCGTTTGTGGAAGATGGAAACTTTGAAAATAGTGTCAACGATTGCTGAAGATTTTGGTACGGGTCTGTACAGAGTAAAGAAAGAATACTATCAGCTGGCAGAAATATGGGGAAAAAAAGTGATTGAAACAGTAGAATTCAAAGAGAAAAGGAAGAACAACAGAACAAACAAATGGAAAGAAATGGAAATACACAGCCAATTCAAGCCATAAACTGAGAGTGTTGAAGGTAAAGGTCGCTGATTCTCGTTGACGGATGGGAAATAAGAGACTAAAACGCTAATTATAGCCGTTCAGAAGGAACAAGACATATGGACAAATCTGTTACAGGCAAAATCGACAAAATTCAGTTAAACAGCAAATGTAGAATTTGCAAGAAAGGAGACGAAAGTATCAATCACATTCGAGGGACATATTGCTTGTGACATAAACTTCTATTTTATTCAGAAAGCCTATTAAGTGGACGAAGCAAGTATCATAAAAGAAGTCCAGGATGGCCAAGGTCACGGCATGTAACTCGCTATCTAGAAGAATGAACCGGCATAAAGCAACCAAAGGCAACGCCAATGGCATCAACCACAGCAGCGTTAATAAAAACATATAGCTGCAGTTAAGAAAAAAATATGAATGTAAATAGCAGCCGCCTTCTTTAGCATTCACAGTTCCTGTAGCTGACTCTCCAAACAGCCACATAGCTTGTCAGTTCACAATTTCTTCGATGCAACGAAATAAAAAGCATTTCAAAATTGACCAAATAGAATAAAAGGAAGCGATAACATAAACTCACAGAAAGAATATGTGCAGAATATCTAAATTATTGCTCCCAATTTCTATTGGTTGTTTTTCAAACAATGTATTCCTTCGAATAGAAATCTTTGAGATGGAATCACAATCAACACTCCTCAGGCTTTCATTTTCATTCACACATTCCATGACAACACCTACATAATATTTTAAGGGAAAACATCCTTCCGATTTTCTTCAACACTTCTCTATGCTCATTATCCACAATTTCTAAATGAATTCTCTATAAATTATATGCAATGGCAGATAATCTTTCGTCATATCCATAATGCCAGTGGAACAAAGACAGGAGGTGACAGAAAGAAGGAGCGCCAAGGTCACGAAACAAACAACTGTAAAATGAAAGCCTCGTTAAAATATTCTTTCATGATTTTCTATCACAACCATTGGGTCATAACTAATCGAAGAAATTAGGTTTTAAGTGAGGCGAATAGTTCTGTTTCTACGGATTCGATAAAGTACCAGTGTTGAAGTCAATACCCACCCTACCCCGCTCTCTCTCCCCGTTCCTCTCTCTCTCTCTCTCTCTCTCTCTCTCTCTCTCTCTCTCTCGAATGTACCTTTAAGACGAAGGTCCGGCTTTGTCACACTGTATTCACGAGTTGGATTTCAGGTTGTCAAACAACTAAATTCTCTCAACAATGACTGAAAGAGAAATCAATAGCGCCACTCACTAACTCCACTGCCTTAGCCACTATTGCCACCATACCACTGTCCCTATGTTCATCACCCACCTCCACCACCACCACCACCACTACCAAGCCATCGTTTATGCAATCTTTACAGAGATATCAAGTACAGCAATATCACTTGTATTACATTCAAATAAACTTCAGGTGTTGTTCCCCCACCCAACACAAAGGCCAAAGGGGTTTCAGAAAGGCTCGTCTTCCCTACATTTCGCCATTTTCGTATCTTGTAATACGAGGGATTTATGACTGTTGTTTCTGGCAGATCGAAGCGTCGTGTAGTGGATCGTTTGTTGGTTACTTTAGTGAGGGTTTTTAGCGGATATATGAATCGGACATTGATTTACTATGCGCATGCGAAGTAGATATTTTTTTTATAGCGTCTGTAAGAATTACATCATCTTACTACGCGTAGAAGCAGAAGATCTTTTTATTGATTATATGATAAGTGCATAATGTTTATTCTGTATTTGAACAGTGCATCTTATTACGGTGTATATGAAGAGTGAATCGTTTATCTTTTTCCGTTTACGTTTCTTGGTGAGGGAGGGGAGTGTTATTTGTTTATCTAATACAGAAGGAAAAGTAACTCCGATGATATTTTTCAAAGACTTTGTGGCTGTTGGAAGACGGAAAATTTAACCCATAATCGAATAACTGGAATGAACTCTAACGGTGCCAAAGATCAAATGAAGGCGCCAAACAGAACGATGGTGGAGAGATTAAACCTCCAGCCTCTCAAAAGGTGAACAATCCATTTCATCGGTCTCCACGCGGTTTCTATCCACCAATTTTCTCTCGTAAGTCAATGGTCAACACAAGACCCATGTAAGACAATTCTTACTCAAGGTGACGCGTAGTGTTTTCGAAGCTAAAATCATGCAGTTAAGTGGTGTGCGATGAATTCCACCTCGCTTCGCCATATTTTGCAAATAAGAACCAAGTAACCTGGGAAATGGGTCAGAATTCAAAGCAATGGTCTCTTATCTTCCTCTTGATATGAAACCACAAAACAACAAAACTACTTCCACATTTCGTTTCTTAACAGACATTTCATATTTAATATTTACAAGGTAAATATTTTTCTTGATATGATTTTTAATGGGAAAAATTATGTTTGCTCTGGACTCACTTTGCGTTTATCGATCGATCGATCAGCAACATATCCGCTTCCTATAACCTACTTTTTACATCTTGACCAGGCAACATTCTGCCTTCCTCCCTCTCTCATTCTTTGTTTGTTTGCTTGTTTTTTTCTTTCTCTCTCTCTCTCGCTCTCACACACACGTACACATTGTGTGTATATATGTATAAACACATATACACATACACACATGTAAATATCCATGTGTTTGCGCGCGCGGGCGTCTGTGTATGTGTGTGTGTGTGTGTGCTTGTGTTTTGGGATGTGTATGTGACTACACTTCCGTCCATCTACTTTCTGGTAACCAAATAATTTCTACAAATCGACCAAAGATTTCTAAATCTCTCTGTTATTGCGAAATAATTGCGATTGGAACATTAGTAGAAAAATACCAACCACACACTCACATTTACACTCAAGTTTCACTCCATCCGGTATGTTTCTACTCAACACCCACTTGTAGTTTACTCTCATCCAAAAACATCTGTTGTAATTATTATTATTATTATTATTATTATTATTATTATTATTATTATTATTATTATTATTATTATTATTATTTAGTAGTAGTAGTAATAGTAGTAGTAGTAGAAGTAGTAGTAGTAGTAGTAGTAGTAGTAGTAGTAGTAGTAGTAGTAGTAGTAGTAGTAGTAATCTTTAAAGATGTCGGCCAAAGGGCCTTACGGTGTTTGTTCCGCCGCTTTACATTCTGTGTTCAAATCTCAGCGAGGGTGATTAAATACTAGCCAAGTTTTGGGGTTCAGGGCACCGATGAGCTCCCTTCCTTAAAAACCTGCTGGCTTATGCCTAAATCATAAACAATTCCAATCACAGCGTTGGATTGCTAGAATCGTTGGAGCGTCGGCAAAAGATTTTGCAGTGGTTCTTTTCGTTCCTTACTTAACCTCCACTGTTTATCATTTCGGGGTTGGTAAAATAAAGAACCCATCAAGTAATGGGGTGAACGGCATATACTTACCTACTCCCTGTTGAAACTGTTGGTCTTGGGCTTAAAGTAGTAAATATTATTTTGGTTTGTCTCAGGGTCTGTTTTTTCTGGGTAGGGATTATATGGATAGTGGGTTACTATCTGTAGTCTTAGGTGCCCACAGGTTTTCCGCAGTCTTTCAAATGCTTAGGGCACTCTTGATCATCCTTGCTGTCCCTAAGAGACAAACTTTCTGTCGGAGCTCTGCTGGGCAGCATTCTATTTCGATCTCCCTCAGCCATTGCTCTATATGTTTGCATACTAATCACAGCGCACCTATTATTATAGGCACCACCTTTACAGTTAGCCTGTTCCAAATTCTTCCTATTTCAAATTTTAGGGGATTGTAGTTTTTTCTTCCTCTTTCTTTACGATTCTGGAATGAAATGAGCACGAGGGGTTGATAAGTAACCAAGTAGCGACATGTCCCCCTGGTGAGTTACTTCTATGCTAATGTAAATGCTAATGTAGCATTAGATGTGGAGTGTTAATAGAGGTTTTATGCTTTTAATTATGTAGTAGTAGTGGTAGTAGTAGTAGTAGTAGTAGTAGTAGTAGTAGTAGTAGTAGTAGTAGTAGTAGTAGTTGTAGTAGTAGTAGTAGTAGTAGTAGTTGTAGTAGTAGTAGTAGTAGTAGTAGTGGTGGTGGTGGTGGTGGTGGTGGTGGTAGTAGTAGTAGTAGTAGTAGTAGTAGTAGTAGCAGCAACAGCAGCAACAGCAGCAGTTGCTTGTAGTCGTGGTGCCTCTACAACTGGCTGGAATTTCATGGACAGAACCTGCTGTAGTAATGTAAAAGATGCCTTAGATTCTGAACTCCAAAACGTCAGACTTGTTATGGAATGTATTTGAATGTTTCCTCCACCATGACATGTACAAAGATCATGGAGAGGAAGGACAATAAGCAGGTGGCCAACACTGCTGATTAAGCAATGGTAGTGAACGAAAGAAACTAATATAGCTCCCATTTGATTAAGTAGAAAACTACATCAAAACAGATATTTTGTGGGGTTCTTTCAAGGAGAGCGAACGACTTCAATTGGCGCTTCATTGCCAAATGCTTCGTTTCTATTTCAGGCTAAATATTTTACACATTACAGAAAAAATGCTACTGATTCAATACTGAAGCAAACCACTTAACGAGGACTCTACAACTTCTCCTACATTGCCGAGGTGAAGTATGTTTCGTCATTTTCCGTATATTAACATTAAAAGGGTAGCCACCTGTTACGGGTGCAATACTTGTATTCGTTTTCATTTCATTATTAAAAGTGCTCAGAAAAACTGAAAGGAAGACCTCACCTTGAAAAGCATTTATTTATTTATTGTTAAGCGTTCATAGTACATAATACAATAAGATAATTCCCTTGCATTTTAGTAAGATAATCCATGCTTCTATTCTTCGCTGCACTTGTATTCGATATATTAGGTTTCGGCTGGATTGTATTCTATTGTAAAGCTGTGCATCAAGCTGTCATGTATTCTATTGTAATGAAATCTCTTTTACAATTTCACAGCAGATCTTCATTTCCTTTGTCATATATTCTATTTTCTTGTCTTCTGCTGTGTAGTAATATAATATCGTGTTGCGCTGCATATGATATTAATGAATATTGCACTAGTATTCATGTCAGAAATAAAATGAAATATAATGAAGTAATATTGTGTTAACAAAGAAATTATTATATTAACAAATATTGTACATTAATAAATGTAAATATATACGGTAGGACTGAGTGGACTTGAAAAGGAATTTCTTAAACGATAAACAGATTATTTCGTGAATAAGAAGCAGCCTTTACAGACAGTCAATTCTTCGTTAAAATGTTCGCGTAATTATTATTTTTTTTTAAATATATTTTCTTTTACACTTTATTTTTTCCATTTTGGGCGTTTTTATCTCACCAGATTCCTTGTTCTTTTCGCTTTCTCATCAATTTGAATCCAATTCTATCCAAACAAACCGAAGAATAAATGAAGACAGAAATGGTGAATTGAGGAGAGAAAAAAATAGTAAAAGAAAAGGAAAGTGTTCTAATAATTATTCTTCATTTCATTCCAGATTTAAAGAAGGATGTCGAAGAATTGCCTTTTCACGTTGTTCAGATATTTTGAAGTCAATAAAGAAAATGTGTTTCTGGCACAGATCGAAGACCGGTTTTATTTTGGTGTTTATTGTTTTGATTTATTTGCTTTTTTAACTAATCTGAGATAGAAGAGGAGGATAGAAGGGGTTATGGACAAGAATTTCTTGGGGTGAGAACACCTAATGTGATTAAATTCCACTCTGTAAGACAACAGGAAAAACCAAGAAGTAGGAAAATGATGAATGAAGGAAAAGGAACGGGAATAATGATGATGATGATGATGATGATGATGATGATGATGATGATGACGACGACGAAAGGTTGTGGGAAGTGTGTTATGGTAAATAGGAAGAAAGACAGGATGGTAAATGGCGGGGTAAGGAAGCTAAAGATGCAGTAGTGGTGGTGGTGATAGTAGAAAAAAACAAAGAAGGAGATGGAGGTAAAGAGGGAGAAAAAAATAACGGCATGGTATAGGTAGAAAGTCTTTGAATAAATAAGGAAACAGTGTTACCTTCACCAATATCATTTGTCATCATCTGTCATCATTATGGTTGTCATTGTTACCACCATCATCAGTGACATTGCCACCGTCTGCTACGGCAGCAACAGCAGCGGTATTATCATTTTTATCAGCATTGTCATCATTGTCATCAACACATTGATACCGCCATCTCAATGTTCATTCTCATTCTTATCATCATCATTGTCACCGCAGTTACTTTTACCGCTTTGTCCTCAACGTTATCATCATCGTCACCCTCTCCTCTTCCTCCCCCTCCTCCTCCTCCTCCTCCTCCTCCTCCTCCTCATCATCATCTTCTCCAGGAAGAAACTGAGGTGTCTGTGAACGAATAGATCGCTTATAAAATCCTAATTCCGAGGGAGGATTCTAATCCGATTGAAATTGCATTTTTTGGCGCTAACCACGACGGAGTATATTTAGCAGGGAGAATGAAGAGTCCACGCAATTCAAACAATATGAGTTATCATTCTGCAGCAGAAACACACACACACACACACACACACACACACACACACACACCTACAGTTGTAACCCAATAATTATAGAAAACAAAAATATCAAGAAGTGTTTCCCATAATATAACAGGAAAACAAAAAAATACCTGGATTGGAAAAGATTATTATGCAAGTGTTTTAATAGTGCTTTGTGGAAGGAGTCTGAGTTCACTGAAGATTTGCTGATCGACTGGAATATCGGTGGATTTTTCTTCCTTTGGACAACTACTCTAATATTCGACAGAGTGGAACTGTTTTGTAAGGACAATGCTTTTAGAGCTTATTTACCACTTAAAGAGACCTTCGTCATGTATCTCTGAAACCAAGGAATACAGGAATTGTAGGGAAAACATCGACCATATTTCATGAAATGTGAATCAGATGGGGTAAATGCCGGTAAGTCTTGGCAAAATAAAGGTGGAGTAATCAAAATCTCTTTAGAACGAAGGGCAAGATACTGGGGTTTTATTAAATCCACTAAAATTATATAGGGAAAGATCGAAGCATAGGAAAGAACTTTTTGGTGAAAGGCTTACAAATTATTCCAAGATCAGTGTCTGTCATAGTTTTAAACTTACATTTAACAGTCCTAAACTTCAAGCTTTACATAACCCTTGTCGCTTTCCTGTAACTTGAAGAAATGAAGAAATGGTAAATTTATGAAGCTCACAATAATTCCTACATTTTATAAATTTCAGAGCTTTCTCAAGGTTAACTAATTTATTTCATTACATATTTAAATCTATATTAATCTCGCGTTTAATTGATGATATTGTTCAATTGCATTTCATTTAATCATTTCATATTTGTTAATTCTAATTTCTAACAATTCAGCGAGGCATAATAGACACAGTATTTAGTAGTTCAAAGCTGTGTCAAGGAATTAATACTAAATGGCTGCTTTTGATCTAAGAACATTGACAATCTGAAAAGGATTTGGAACCAAAGGCATAAGTTACCTGTAGTGTACATATTGGCTTGTCTATCTGTCTGTCTGCCTTTCTGCATTTCATCTTTCTTTCTTTCTTTCTTTCTTTCTTTCTTTCTTTCTTTCTTTCTTTCTTTCTTTCTTTCTTTCTTTCTTTCTCTCATAAATGTAAGAGCGAGAGAGGAGACAGGCTGACAAACAGAATGCGATAGAGTGTGAGTCTGTGTGTTTATTTCTCTGTGTTTGTGTACGTATGTTTTTTAAGAGATTGTGAACATGCATATATGCATGTCTGTGCGTCGTTGTGTTTGTATTGGCATATGTGTATGTACAAGCATATCAAATCATATCTATCGATTTTTAAATAGAAATGTTATACAAGTAAACATAGACAAACACACAGACGAACAGATAAAGGGAGAGAGAGAGCGAGAAAGAGAAAGAGAGAGAGAGAGACATGCACCATGTATAAGAAGTATAATAATGTATATATATATATGTATATAAGCATGTATGTATGTATGTATGTATGTATGTATGCAAGCATGTATGTATGTATGTAAGTATGCGTGTATGTATGTATCTATGGATGCTTCTATATACATATAAAGAATAAAAGTACACAAGCATGCACATATATATATACACACGCACACACGCACACACTTTATATACAAACATTCACAGAAGCATACGTAATTATGGTAATTATGAAGTTATTCCTTCGCCGCCCAATTAATAACGTCACACCAAATTACAGACCTGAACGCTAACAACCAGTCCTGGAATGAAACACTATAAGATGCCGGCTTCACATTACGAGGCTTGCTTTTATACATACTTTACAATCCAAATTGTACACTTCCACATATAGCCCTGATTACGCAAATACATATGTCAACCCAGCTGGTGTACATGCACTTTTAGCTATGTTCATACACATATGTCTATTATTCCATTATCTTGCTAACAGTTTTTCACTATCATAACACCACATATTTTGCATTCAGGATTTTAAAAGATTATTTGTCTTGATTTCAGACGAGTGTTTTTAATTATTTTGTTAAAAATGATGAAAGGGCTTATCACATACGAACATGCATACAAACATGAGAAAACATTCATTTATGCATGTATGAAGGGCGAATTTACACAATTATCACATACATACAAAGACACGCGCACATATATGCTATCATCACACGCAGCGCTCCCTACAATAGGGTCACGCTACATGCAACCCGCATGCATGCACGCACGCGCACATTTATACACTCCATACACACACGCACACTCACACATACAACGCCCAATTTTGCACAATCCTATCTTCAACAACCTCATTCTCTGTTTGTCTTCAAATTCCGGTCAGTTAGTTTTGGGCCATGCAATGACTCAAGTGCTTTTCTCGGCACTATCTGTTCCTTCTTTATATTCCTCTTCTCTGGATTTTTCCTATTTCTGACGAAGAGCCATGCACGAAACATTATTCCTATTTTTCTATTTAAAACTTTCACTGAACATCAATCTAATATATATTCACTCTGTACCTCCTATTTTTTATTGTTTATTTTTGAGTTCCCTATATAAATAAATATATAACAAATATTGCACATAACTCACATATAGACAAATAAAGTGCATTAGATACCCCACAACATGAATTCTTCATTTTAAAAAATTACTTTCAAAGTTTTGGTATTACTTTAAATTCAATTTAAATGAAAAGCTTGTAAGTTCACAAAATTTTCAACTGTCGGCATATAACAAATCTTCATCCAGACCTGATCCCAAAACAGGATATTAAGTGCAGATTTTCAATCCCGGGATCATCCTGATTCCAAAAAGGTATAATATGTCTATGTAGAGCAAATATAGACAGAGATACAAGGATCCTGAACGGACGGACGGACTGAATTTCGCGTTTATTATAATATAGACATATAGATTAGACACACGCACACATATACACAAACATACATTGATCGATAAATAAGTACACATGTGCTACATACACATGCATACACATACACACACGTATATGCCCATCTCCACCACGGGCAAATGAGTGTGGGTTGGTAACGATAGTTATAGTCCGAGGGTGGTATAGACCACGATTTAGCCTCTCATTCTAACCGTTCAACCAATGGGGCCTCAAAGATAGAGTAACTGAAGGGAGCAAAGCTCATTCCAATATTCAGAGATAAAGAGATCTGCCGAAGGGCAGAGTGAAATGTCTATTGGTTTTATGATTGCCAATCGAACATCCTTGCCACAAGGCTTCAGATCCTACAGTCCATATTTATTATGTACGCGCATGCGTATACGTACAAACATAGGCATGTATTCTTTTATTCTTGTACATGCTTCAGTAATTAGACTGCTGCCTTCCTGGCAGGGTTTAGTCGAAAAAATCGATCCTTGGACCTATTCTATTGTAAGCCTAGTACTTATTCTATCGGTCACTTACGGGGGCATAAACACACCAACATCAGTTTTCAAGCGAGGGCGGGATGATAAACACAGACGAACACACATACATAAATACACACACACACACACATATACACAAAGGGCTTCTTTTAGTTCCCATCTAACAAATCCACTCACAAGGGTTTGGGCTGACCGAGGATATATCAGAAGACACCTGCTGAAGGTGCCACGTAGTTGTACTAAACCCAGAACCGTGTGGTTGGGAAGAGAGCTTTGTACCACACGGCCACACCTGTGCATGTATATCTATATAATATATGTAGATATTTACTTCCCAACCTCATGATTCCGTGTTCAGTGCCATTGCATGACGCCTTATATAGTTCTGGGTCGGCCCGAACCATCTGAGCTGATTTGGTAAACGCATACTGAAAGAGGATCGTTATGTTTTATGTGTGTGTGTGTGTGTGTGTGTGTGTGTGTGTGTGTGTGTGTGTGTGTGTGTGTGTGTGTGCGTGTGTGTATACATACATACAAACATACATACATATATATATATGTGTGTGTGTATGTGTGTGTGTGCATGTGTGTATACATACGTACAAACATACATACATATATATAAGCATACATATATATATATATGTATGTGGGTGTGTGTGTGTGTGTTTGTGTGTGTGTGTGTGTGTGTGTGTATCTGTTTGTGTTTGTAATTGTGCTTGTCCCCAACCACCGCTTGGAAGTGATATTGGTTTGTTTACGTCCCTGCAAATTAGGACATGGCTAAAGAAATCCGACAGAGTAACTGCCTTTCAAAGAAATCTTCTGAGGTCAGTATGTTCGACGAACCTTTTTACGGTCGCAGTCGAATGACTCAAACTAGTTAAAGATAAAAGATAGGAACGATAAAAAATATTCACACGTAATAAAGACACACACACACACACACACACACACACACACACACACATATATATATGTATATACAGTTATATATGCTTCTATTGATACATATATATGTGAATAACGTGATTTCTTTGCCAAACGTATTGTTCTTATAATTGTGAGCATTTATACACAAATATATATATACACACACCAACAAAGCCCCCCCCCCCACACACTTATTCAATTATACTACTCCATACATACGCTAAATTTCTGCTGTTTGTTTTGCCTGTCAACGACGAGAAATTTCAATAACATACAACAAGACACATTGAAGTAGAGATAACAATTCATTGAGAATGAAGACAACATTGTAAACAGAAGAACAGTTATACAGAAAGAAATAAAACGAAAATACATTGAAAGTTATGCAATCAATGAACTTCGCCTCGGGTAACTTGGAGTACATCTCTGTATTGCTATGCGATCACATTAACAAATCATAAAGAATATTTTATTATTTTCTCACTCCATCCACCGAACACTCTCTCTCTCTCTCTCTCTCTCTCTCTCTATATATATATATATATATATATATATATATATATAGAGAGAGAGAGAGAGAGAGAGAGAGAGAGAGAGAGAGAGGCAGTTAGGGGTAGATTGAGGAGAAAGACAGAGAAACTGAAATCATAATAAAATGTACGAATGTGATTTGTGCAAGGGAAGGAAAGAATATAATTAAAAAAAAGTATGTGAATATTTTGTGAAGAAATATGTTTTCAGAAAAAAATGCAGAAGCAAATGCAAAAAATTGAAAGCTGATTCCATTTGTCATTCGTTTTCCACTTAGAATGTGAAGAACTGTATTTTAATTGTAATTATAGACAGCGGAATCTGGTTTTCGGGATGTTGTTGTCAATATGTATCCAAGGAGAAGTGTTCCCAAATAGATAGATTGGTGGATAGGTAGGTAGGGTAGGGTAGGTAGGTAGGTAGGTAGATAGGTAGGTAAGTAGGTAGGTAGGTAGGTAGGTAGGTAGGTAGGTAGGCAGAAATTCCAAGTTCTTCTTGCGGGGGCCTGCAGCAAGTTCGTGCGGGAAGCCATTACACGCAGCGTTCGACATGCTAGATAGATATATAGATTGATAGACAGATAGACAAACAGATATATATATATATATATATATATATATATATATATATATATATATATATATATATATGTAAATTTATCGATAGATAGATAGATAGATAGATAGATAAATAGATAGATAGATAGATAGATAGATAGATCGATAGATAGATAGATAGATAGATAGATAGATAGATAGATAGATAGATGAAATGTGAGTTTTGTAGTATGTGATATGCAAGTTGTTTTGAATGTGATCTGTGAATTGTGTAAAAACGGGAGATCTGTACGTTATGTAAAGATAACAGTTAGAGTAGCATGAATGAAATATGAACGGGAGTTGTATGGAATAACGGCCATATGAGCTCTGTCGACTGTTAGTGGGAATAGTGCATAGGTAGTGGTTCGTGTCATGACTTCGAAGAGAAAATATTTTGCATCAAAAAATACTTTATGATGTTTAAGATGTTCATGAATATGCTTTAAAATACGCAATAGGAGGCATGAGATCCACAATGTACAGGGAATCGTAGAAATATCTCCATATGAATAGATTGAAGTTTGCAGCCTGGAATATAATTAATAAAAACAACAGGGATTTGAACAGTCAAAAGTAGGTGAAGTTCGGAAAAGGTTGTGATCCGTTCTACTGGAGGGTATATCCTTCTTAGAAAATCTTGAGGCAGATGAATGCTACAGTGAAGATGTTATTGAAATCTGATTGTGTTTGTCTAAGTGTTGTTGTTGTTATATTGATCTCTAGAATTTTGAAGATGACAACAATTTAAAGCAAAATACGCATTTTAATGATCTGAAATTTTCTGCAAAATTATTGCCAGAAAACGGCTGTTGTTGTTGCTGTTGTTGTTGTTCTGTTTGTACTTCTTCAAGACAATTCTTTGTATACTTAGATGCTTTACTCTTGATTTCGATTTTAATGAGTTTTGAAAGTTTATCTTTTGTTGTTGGTGGAAAATTGAATGATTGATATTGTATCGATTATCACTTTGGGAAATTCCTACAATGTAAAGATCTCAAGTGTTTTGCTAAAAATGTTTTCAGTCTTAAATATGAAGGAGGAATATTTAATTATTTGAGTGTATACACACACTCTCCACGCATGTATACATACACACACACTCGCACACACGCATATACATATACGTATAATATGTATATATGTAAATATATATATGTGAGTGTGTGTGTGTGTGTGTGTGTGTGCATGCATGCATATGTATGTATATATGCATGCATATATATGTATGTATATGCATGTATATATATATAAAGATGTGTGTGTATTTGTGTGTGTGTGTGAGAGAGAGAGAGAGGGAGAGAGAGACAGAGAGAGAGAGAGGGAGAGAGAGAGAGAGAGAGAGAGAGAGAGAGAGAGAGTATTGTGCATGTGTATACGTGTGTAAAAGACACACACAGCTCACTCTTTCTCAATATACATTGGATTTCACTGGGACATTCTATCAGTACTCTTTTCAATTATTAGTGGCTACGGCTTCTGCCATACTGTGGGTTCTTATCTCTTTGTTCTCGGCGTTATCCTTCCGTCAGATTTCATTATAGAGTGCCCTAGCTACGACATCATGTTTCATCGGTAGATGCTACCGTGATGACATTTTCGGACAACTGCTTATGATGTGGGTGATATCTTCGGTGTTTACTCCACAAAGTCTGCATCGGTTGTCATATTTTACTGATTTTCCTGCATCTATATACCTTTTGTGCATCAAGTATTCGTTTGATATTACCTGTTCCTGGTGCAAACTTCACAGTGGGAGGTAGTAATCCGGTAATTGATCCATGATAAACCACTTTTGTGATCAATGTTACTATTATCTCGGAGCTTTCTACTAATATATCCATACATAGTGTTCAACTGATATACGATCATCCTTTCATCTGATGATACATTGAGGTAAAGTCGTGCAACTTCTTTGGACACGTATTTAAGGTTATCAGACAAGGAACGTTACTCAAGGAGTTGCCTTCCATATCTTATGTTATCAGCCACATGTATGAAAACTTGGTCAGGAGATACACTTCGACACTTGGTGGTTAAAAGATGTTGCCGAAGGAATATGATACGACACTCGAAGGCATTTTGGAACGATTTTAAGCCTCTGCCGCCTTGTTTTCGTTTGAGGTAGAAGCAGTTTACTATTTATGTGGAAATTACGTGCGTTTGTTAGTATTTTTCGGGTTTTCACATCAATGCCTCGAATCTCATCAAGCGTCCAACCAAGCAGCCCAAATGTTGGTATGAGTACTGACACTGCAAACACGTTTTATTGAACAGTGGGCCACTGTTTTATTGAATGCAGAGAGTTCTTAGGTCCAAATTTTTTTTATTCGGCAGTAATATTTTTAGGGACACGTGCCATTGTAGGGTATGTCGTCATCCACTCCTAAAGGCCTGTAACATTCCTCATCAGACATAGGGTAAGCAGTCAATCATTGATGAAAGTGTTACTAGTCTGGTTTACAGTTTTCCCCCCTTTCACAATCATATAATAACATTTATCCTAACGAAACCCTAACCCTACATCCTTTGAGAATGTTTTAACTAGGTGAAGGCTCTTTTTTATTTCGCGCATATTCTTTGCATAAAGTTTCAAGCCCTCCACAAAGAAAACACTCTGATTTTGGTTTTTGTTTCTTTGTGAACCAGTGAGATATCCTTCAGACTTCCTTAACATGAATGACAAGGAGTCTACAGAAATTATAAAGTACATCACAAAGAGGCTGTCCCCTTGAAATATGCCTTTGCGGGCCCACAATGAAGCCAAGTAAGCTATGGCTTTGATTGTGCTCACCAGAACTTTAGCAAGTTGAAGGGCTTCTAACATCCATGAGTGGGGAACAGAGTCAAAGGCTAGCTACATTGAAACTAAGTTCCTCCTATGCTCTCACACCTCTGACATCACAGTTTTGTTGATTAACAATTGCTTGGTATATCCCCACCAAACTCTCTTCTTCCCAGCTGCTTGTTCCCCTCTGGTGATGTTATTGTTTCACAATGGTCCTGGAGGAAGAGGTTTAAGCATGCTGTATATATCATATACATTAAGTTCTATCGTGCAATTGGCCGGTAGTCTTTAGCTATGTGGGTGGTTCTGTATTTGAGGATCAACTTTGTCTCTACCAAAGCTAATCAGTTTGGTATGTTACTGTTCCCAATGAGAGCTTGTTGGTACAGATTGATAAGACATGGTCGGCAGAAGGTTAGCATCTTGTACTAATATCCAACAATCATGTCTCCTCCAGATGTTTTTCCATCCTGGAGTTTCTGGATCACAGTTACAAGAGTATCACCATCAATGCTGTATGCCTTGGGTGTAGTGCAAGAGCAATAACTTGTTCGGATTTCTTCCAGCCACAGAGTATCTTGGTTAAACTCCTTCTCTTCACTCCAGATTTTCCTTCCTATGTCTTCTCGTGAAGGAGCTTCTGGGATGTTCACTACTCCTCCTCTCATATCGCTGTCGAATACTACTTCCTGGTCCAGGTTAAATTTTTTGTTTATTGTTTTTCTCTCGGTTGTTTCCTTCTGATGTCGGAGTTTCTCATTGACAGGTTTTAACTCCTGTTTGAGAGTAATCGCTTTGCAAGTGAGTGTCCTCCTTTTGCAGTCTCCAAACATCATTTCTATGTATGTATGTATGTTTGTATGTATGTATGTATGTATGTCTCCATATATTTTGCGATGGTTTTCTGTATTGCATTCAGAAATTGTAGATATGGTGTTTACATCCATTATCGAACCTCTGGCAGCATATTTAATATCAGGCGCTTTGCTGCAAAAACAAAAGTATTCACCTCTATCATAAGAGATCTTTTGTATGCAGATGATTGTGATTTAGTAGCGCACACAGAGATTGATATGCAACACATTTTGAATGCATTCTCTGATGCTTGCACTGCCTTAAGAATGACAGTCAATCTCAAGAAAACTGTTGTCATGTACCAATCTGCCCCTGGTAAGGAGTATATTGAACCAAATATCTATGTGTATGGTAGAAGACTTGGTGTAGTCGATCAGTGTGTCTACCTGGGAAGCACTGTTAATAGATATGGCAATTTGGACAATGAAATTCCATACAGAATTAGGAAAGCAAGTAATGCTTTCGGAAGGCTAGAAAGGCGTCTCTGGGGTCGGCGAGACATATGCAGGAAAACAAAGATAAAGGTGTACAAGGCGTGTGTACTCTCTTCTCTTGTTCATGCCTGTGAGACCTGGGTCACATATCGATACCACCTTAAACAACTGGAACGTTTCCATCAGATGTGTCTCAGACGGATCTGTGACGTCAAGTGGGAGGACCGCATCAGTGATCTTGAGATATTAGAAAGCTCTGGGTGTGAAAGTGTAGAAGCTCTTGTGTTGAAGTAAAGGCTCAGTGGAGTGGTCATCTGGTCAGGATGAAAGATTCAAGGATGCCAAAACAATTCTTTTATGGAGAGTTAGCTAAAGGAGAACGACCTCCACATAAACCAAAGAAGAGATATAAAGACTTGCTGAGGGTTTCCTTGAGAGATGCCGACATCTCTCCTAACACATGGGAAGGCATAACTATTGACCGTGGCAGGTGGAGAAGGATTGTGCGTGAGGGGACAACTACTTTTGAGAAATCACGACTTGCACATGAGAAATTAAGGAGGGATGTCAGGAAGGGCATTGTTGTTGCACTTCCAGATGGAAAGGGTCTTCCTATGACACTGACGTGCAGTGTGTGCACGATCGTGCCTCAGTAAAGCTGGGCTCATGAGTCATCTTCGTAGTCATAAAGCAAGACCGATGATTGACCACCAGGCCGCTGGTGGTGGTGCTACACACCATACTAATCATGTCTGTCGGGCATGTGGAAGGGAGAGTGATTCAGCAGGAGGACTTAAACGACACGCAAAGGTACATGGAGCCCAGTTACAACAACAGCCAGCTATTGCCAGTAAAGGTTTTGGATGCTAACTCTTTGCAAGACATTGTAGATCTTTGGCTGGGCTAAAAAGTCACATTCGATCGCAGCACCGTTAGGTTAAGCTTCGTGAAATGGCCATACTCGATAACGAGGGGGCAGCCATCATCATGTATGTATGTATGCATGTATGCATGTATGTATGTATGTATGTACGTACGTACCAATGTATGTATACAAGTATGTATGTATGTATGCATGGATGTACGTATGCATGTATGGATGGATGGATAGATGGATGTGTGTATGTATGTGTGTGCATGCATATATGAACTATAGTCATCACTTGCAAACGAGTAAGACCTAACAGTATACACCATGCTTTTTCTAATTGCTTCACGCAGTTATATAACAATGTGTGGTCATAACCATCTCTATCTGTCGCCCTGCTGAATACCCACAGAATGATGGATGTGAGGTAGAGAATGATGCACCAGCCTTTTGTTGTTACTCATTTTGAATTTGAGTATCGTGAAAAAAACGTCCTTTGTTCAGTGACAGAGTACAATGCCTTCTATAGGAATCGAACACAGGGCCTTATGATCAGTATGGAAATATTACGCGATGCACGTTAACGGCAACAATTCATATACACATACGTACACACAAACATACTTAAACGAGGAGGTACCCAATGAAACCGGAATTTTGCAATATTATTTCATTCACTCAGTTTTACATGTTTACACTTTTATCGCCTTCAAAGTATTCTCCATTTGAAGCAATACATCGGTCCAGACGCGCTTGCCTCTGTTGGAAACAGTGTTGGAACTCTTACGAAATGATGCACTTTAACGCATCCGTCATTTTTTCTTCATCTCTTCCACTTCTGAAAATTCCGTAGCCCAGCTTTCATCACCAGTGATAACCTTCGGAAAATGGATTAACTTCTAACTGTTCTTTCAGTTCATGATACGCATTCAGTCGTGGCTGCTTTTGATTTTCCGTGAACAAGCGAGGCACAAATTTTGCTGCAACTCATTTCATTCGCAGTTCCATGCTCAAAATTCGTTGGTAGGAGCTCTACGATACACCAGTTATATTAACAAGTTCGTCAATGATGTTTGACAAATATTAACAAGTTCGTGATGTTTTCATTCGATCGGGAGGTCGACTGTCGCCTTGTACGAGGTTGTCTCAAGCGAAAAGTGACTATTGCTAAAGTGTGAAAACCACTCGCAAACTTGTGTTTTGTCAATTGCAGCGTTCTTGTAAGCTGTTTCAAGCATGACAACAGTTTCGGCCGCCATTTTACCCAGTAGAAACAGAGTTTTACACAAGCACGCTGCTCCTTGGTTTCATCCATTGCAAAAATCGACGAACCGGGGGAAGCACTGTTAAAACTTTGACGCACCACATGGCATCATGACTCCACCAGACAACGCTCATCGGAAGAGTGATGCCTTGGGGTTGCATCAAATGGATCCTAGCGGCGGAAGCCTGAAATATAACGAGCTTGTCCCACAGATGACATTTCCGGTTACTTTTTGGTACGTCCTCGTATGCATGTGACATGTATAATTAACTATATCTTTTAGGATTTGTGAGTAAGAAAACATAAGTGTGTTCTTGTACGCATCCATACTATATTAATACATAGACATGCATACACATATACATACATGCATGCACACACACATGTGTGTGTGTATGTATATACATAGCTGTTGCTGTTTGTATGTATGCGTACATACATACAGCAACAGCTATGTATATGCATATGTGTGTGTGTATATATATATTTATATATATATATATATACACATATACACATTTAACGGAGTTACGCATATTTCAATGCTTCCAAATTTCGTTTAAAAACGTCTACAACCGGAAGCAATTGACAAGTTATGTAGATCTGTAAACAGATGACCGAATATAATTGTCTTTGTGCCTTTGACTAAATCAGTTTACTAATAAACGGATACTACCAAATGTTGGAAACATTACTGAAAAATACTCACACACACACATACACCCACATTCATAAACACATACGCACACATACATGCCTACAAACATGTATGCATATACACATATACATAAACAAGCATCGCCTCATCGTTAAGCTTCCCATTTAATTTGATCGATTATAATTTGATTGATTATAAATCGAGAAGCCTTCAATTATCTTGCATTTATATCAGTTTCTACAGAATGCAATAAAACTCTTCGGAACTGTCTCACAGAACCTGGTGCCTACCTTTACAACTTCGATTTCTTGTTCTACTGGTTTTTAATTCTCGTTTTTTCCCTACTTTCAATTTCTTTCTCCTCCTCCTCCTCCTCCTCCTCCTCCTCCTCCTCCTCCTCCTCCTCCTCCTCCTCCTCCTCCACCACCATATCCACCACCACCACCACACCTCCTCCTCCTCTTCTTCTTCTTCTTCTTCTTCTTCTTCTTCTTCTTCTTCTTTCTATTTTCTCTCTCTCTTTCCTTTCCCTTGTCTATTAGTCTCTCTGTCTGTTAGTCTCCCTCTCTCCCTCTCCCTCTCCCTCTCGCCCCTATCTCTTTAATTTTTTTCTGTTTTTTTTTGTGAAGGGATCACCCATGTTCAATACTCAGATGACCCTTAATTCTTTATTCATTTTCACTTAGAAGCGATAAGCCGGAAATAACAGCCAATTATCCTTCACATAAAACCGTTCTGGTTTAAACTTGGACGAAGTCATTCTCCTCTTATCTAAAGAGCATTCAATGAAAACCATGGCTGGACCGTCTTTGATACTTAGTGTACTCAACTAAGACTGACATGGGCAAAAGGAAAACAGCAATAACAAGTGAGTTGACAAAGGAATCTAAAGTGGGGTCAATGTCCTTCTAAGAATTAGAAGTCTTATTTCCTTCAAGTCACACACTACTATCTTAGAAAATGTGAAGAACATATTGAAGAATATATCACTTGATATACTGTAGCTGGAATCAAAATGAACTGGTAAGAGACATGAAGAGTTGCTGAAGAAGAGATACTTGGGTCAAAAGAGCAATGACAACACATTTTCCACTCTACAAAGGAATGAAACATTCAACGGTGACCCAGCAATAGATTCAGATGTGAGTAAATTCTGCTTTTCATAACAATTTCAATTACATGTAAGTCTTATATTGTAAGATAAAATAAAAAGAAAAAGTTACAAAATAATAAAACTCGGATCATGTCTCGATTATGTCGATGTCAATTTATGCCTAAAACAAAGTTGCAATATTCGTATATCGCGATGACCGTATTTTGCTTCTTGGTGGGGCTTGAGTGTCCTCAAGAGAGAGCATTCAAGAAGTGTGATTAGGACCCTCGCTTCGCAGTCTCTACCGTGATTTATGAAGACATTGGCATGTAGAGTCACCACTTGGGCCTCAAATGGTACAATGTTTGAATGTATGTATGTATTTATGTGTGTGTGTTTGTATCTCTGCTTGCCACCCCCTCCATCGCTTCGCAAACCAGTGTTGGTGTGCATACGTCCCCGGAACTTAGCGATTCAGCAGGCGTACCCGATAGAATAAGCACCAAGTTTACAAAGTATAATTCCAAGGGGCGATTTCTTCGACTAAAAGGCAGTGCTCCAGCATGGCCACAGTCAAATGAGTGAAGCAATTAAATAAAAAGAGGAATATATATGTATGTATGTGTGTGTGTGTATTATGTATGCGCATCTTTGTGTCTATGTTTGTCCCCACCACCATCACTTGACAACCGATTTTGGAGAGTTTACGTTCCCAAATCCCAGTGGATTGGCAAATAAGTCCTAGTCTTACATAGAAGATCTCTTCGACTAAAATACCCGTTAATGTTTCGGGCATTGCTCTTCGTCGAAAGCAGGAAAGTCCAAAGGGAAAAAGAAAAGACAAGGAAAAATCGCTAACCCTTCACGTGCGCTTACATTTCTGATATATGTATACACATACACATACACACACACACTCACTCACACATACACACACACACACGCACACACACAGACACACACACACACACACATATATATGCATGTATAAACCTTGCACATTAGTGTGCATATGTGTGCGCGCGTACGCTCACACATAACGCTGTTGATAACTAATCAAGAACAGCAATATTAATGTCAAAGACAGTTAAATCGCAAGTCTTTCCGATCTATTTACCATGGATGAAGTGGGGGGGGGGCAATCAGAAGAAAAACTGGACTCCACTGGTTCTATCTTGAATGGAAACAATCATTTTCGATGGCTTCCACATCGACGTTATGACAGCGGAATTCTAGACAAGCGAACGAAATGAAAATAATTTAACTCGGAAAGAAATCTGGATTAAAACCCAAGATTGGAAATTCTATAGCATTTTCTTTTCTTGTTTTTCCAATTTTTGTTTCTAATTTCCAGTTTCCAATTGATAAAACCACGCTGTTTTAATTATTCGAAACAGACTGCCTGAAATAAAATTGGAAAAAAGAAATGATATACCAATATTGGAAATTTGAATCGATCAAAATTAAAGGATTTCGATTTGAATTCGATATTGAATATTATATTTTAATCCTAAATGATTTCATTTTATAAAAACATCTCAATTTTCTTAATGTGAAATTTTAGAAGAAATGAAGTTCTAAAATTCGATAATCTTACAATCGAATTTCTCAACTCAACTTAAATTTTAAGAGGGGAAACGTTAATGTAAACATCGTGCGTTCAATTACCATAGACGTCAGGCTAAATTTATGGACCTAATTTTATCACACGTTATTTGTTCCATATATCAAGACTGCTATATAAGAACGTTGATACTGGTCTCCGTCTCAAGATGGCGTTCAGTACCACGGTACATGTGTTTGTGTGCGTCTGTGTGTGATTGTAGGACGTGTAGTAAGACACTGATATTAAGTGAAGGTTTATAAAGTCTCAAGTCCGTTGCTTATTGGTATTTTCAAGGTTTTTCACTCAAACTGAATTTACAAGATTCCCGCCTGAACGCCTAAGCGGCACAGGTAATCATTCTCAGCTAAGTACGCTGGAGTAAAACAATATAAAATGCTCCACCTTTTCTGGAATAGAAACTACGATCTAATGTTCACAGCCCCAACACCTCTAACCACAAGGCCACATGTATTCATTATATGAAGTAAGGGTTAAGAAAAATGAAGGTATATAATTGAATAATAAAACGTATTCAGGTTTTGAGATCGTATCAAATTACTTCGTTGCCGGAAAAGAACTTTCTTGGTGACAACAAAAATATGTTAGCTAAGATTATTATCAATATTTCAATGGCTGTTTTTATTCGTTTCGTAATCAGACAGAACTTTTCAGCTACAATACTAACATATACAGATATACATACATACACACACACATGCATAAGTGTATGTGTGTATATATACACACACAGAGACATAAATACGCACACACACACATATATACACATGGATATATGCGTTTCTGTATGTATGTATGTATATATATATATATATATATATATATATATATATATATATATAAGTATATATAAATGCATAAACATGCATATATACATAGATATGTATAAATGTATATATATATACAAACATATGTGTGTGTGTATAATATATATATATATATATATATATATATATATATATATATATATATATATATAGTAAATCCCCAAAATAACAAATTGTAAATCCCAAATATATATATATATATATATAAGTATATATAAATGTATAAACATGCATATATACATAGATATGTATAAATGTATATATATATACAAACATATGTGTGTGTGTATAAATATATATATATATATATATATATATATGTATGTACGTATGTATGTATGTACGCCTAGTATTTTTCTTTCTTTTTCTCTCTATTTCTCTCTCTCTCTCTCTTGAATGCACATAAAAACACTCACATTTATATACATGTGTGATTCAAATGCATATGTGTGTTTGTGTGTGTGTGTGTGTGAGAGAGAGAGAGAGAGAGAGAGAGAGAGAGAGAGAGAGAGAGAGAGAGAAAGAGAAACTCTGTGTGTGTGTGTGTGAATGTTTTTAGACATGCATACATATATCACTTTATTTAGATATTGGATACTCATTCTCATCATCATCATCATCATCAACATCATCCTCACCATCATCATCGTCATCATCATTATTATCCTGACTACCGCCATCACAACCGCCGACACCGTTTCTTCTTCTTCTTCTTCTTCTTCTTCTTCTTCTTCTTCTTCTTCTTCTTCTTCTTCTTCTTCTCTTCTTCTTCTTCTTCTTCTTCTTCTTCTTCTTCTTCTTCTTCTTCTTCTTCTTCTTCTTCTTCTCATTCTTCTTCTTCTCCTTCTTCTTCTCCTTCTTCTTCTTCTTCTTCTTCTTCTCCTTCTTCTTCTTCTTCTTCTTCTCCTTCTTCTTCTTCTTCTTCTTCTTCTTCTTCTTCTTCTTCTTCTCATTCTTCTTCTTCTTCTTCTTCTTCTTCTTCTTCTTCTTCTTCTCATTCTTCTTCTTCTCCTTCTTCTCCTTCTTCTTCTTCTCCTTCTTCTTCTTCTTCTTCTTCTCCTTCTTCTTCTTCTTCTTCTTCTCCTTCTTCTTCTTCTTCTTCTTCTCCTTCTTCTCCTTCTTCTTCTTCTCCTTCTTCTTCTTCTTCTTCTTCTTCTCCTTCTTCTTCTTCTTCTTCTTCTTCTTCTTCTTCTTCTTCTTCTTCTCCTTCTTCTTCTTCTTCTTCTTCTTCTTCTTCTTCTTCTTCTTCTTCTCATTCTTCTTCTTCTTCTTCTTCTTCTTCTTCTTCTTCTTCTTCTTCTTCTTCTTCTTCTTCTTCTTCTTCTTCTTCTTCTTCTTCTTCTCATCAACATCACCATCATTATCACCATAGTCACCGTTGGTATTATTGCTGTCATCAATAAAACTCTTAATATAAATATTGTATCATAAGAAATTTTATTCAAAGAAATCATCCCCGTAACACTATTTCCGTCGACGCCGTCGTCGTCACTATCATCACCATCATCAGCATTGACGTCATCAGCATCATCATAATCGTAATGAGTATTATCAATACCTCACATTGAGAAGAGTATTAAACATCGACCCTAGTATATAACTGGTATCCATGTCGTTGGTCCGAGAGAATAAAATGAAGGTTGGTCGTAAGGAAATTTTCTCGGTGGCTCTATTCTGCAAACCAACAAACAGGGTTCAGTCCCCTTTTGACAAAGGTACAAAGAGATACTCAACAAAACTACTCCCTGTTCTCTTACTGGTATTGATCTTAGTCATGCAGTTAAGAGAAGCGATGCAGGCAATTTTGAAGAGATCTGAACTCAGAACGTAAATAGGTGAAGCTAAATGCCGTAACGTATCTGGTTGGCTGCTCTATCGATTATGCCAATCGATTAATTTAGCTTAAAAAGTAATTGAAATAAAATAATCGAGAAGGTTATTGTTGCTATTGCTATTGTTTTGGTTGTCATCATCATCACCCTCATCATCATCATCATCGTCATCATCACCACCACCACCATCATCATCATCATCATCATCATCATCATCATCATCATCATCATCATCACCATCATCATCATCATCATCATCATCATCATCATCATCATCATCATCATCATGACTATGTGCTTTACTTCCTCCAATTTTCTTTCCGTTGATGTTGTTGTTGCCGTCGTTGTTGTTGTTGTTGTTGTCTTCTTTATTAATATTCATTACGTCAAGATTTTTATCTTCCCTCCTACTTTCACTTTGCAATGATAGAACGCCATATGTTGGAATTGGAGGGAATTAATGGAAACAATAATCTCCCAGTTCATCAACATAGCATTTATTCCTTGACTGTGTGCGTGTATGTGTGTTTGTATACATAAATGTGTGCATGTGTGTGTGTGTGTGTGTGTGTGTGTGTGCTTATACGCTCGTGTTTATGTGTGTCTATGTGTCGGTTTTGTACATACAAGTGTGACTATGTGCACGCATGTTCATGTCTTTGTGTGTGTGATTTCTTCCTGCTGTTTATGCTTTTGAAGCTGCAGTACTTCGCTTTCAAACTGTTTCTTTCTATTTCACTCTCACATGGACTAAATTAACTTTCATTAACTGCTTGTCAAATTATGTAGATTTATGTTATATTTATTTATATTCTTGTCTTCTAAGTTGATGAGGCAATTATTATATGCCAGGTCAATCCAACACCAACACACGCCTTTCATACATTTTCTATAACAATAACAAAGAAAAGTTAAAGCCAAAAATGAACGAAAGAAGAAAACCACTTAAAATTTCATTCATATTTTATATTAGGTGGCAGTCGATAAATTGCTGCATTTGAGTTGGCGTAAACGTCGCCTCGTGGTTACTAAATTCACTTCCTAATCACGTGCTTCCGGTTTCGATTTAACCTCACAACGAAGGCTAATGTGTTTTACTATATTCTCGACTCAACCAAATCATGCAGAAGTAATTTCGTAGTCAGAACATATGTGTCCACACTTTTGGAGTAACAAACTCACCAAACATGTGAGTTGCCTTTCGATTCACCTATCACCTCCCCGATTCTGTTTCAGCTGCTATTGTCATGCTTTCTTACAATTCCACACCCTTATCACTGCGTGTTGAAGCAGGCTGCCGAATTGGACATTAAAGTCCACCATCTTCGACCCATCGGTACTTCTAAACAGGTGACTAAGCTGCTGCTAGAAAACTGCTCACATTGGATGTTTGAAGCAAAGTCTTCATGACCATCGGCCAAAAATAGCAGCTAAATATCTTTCAAATTTCACTCAACCATATTAAGCAAAGGAAGAACACATTGAAAACTCTCGATTCTTGTAGTAGAAAAGAATACGGACACTCATGGCTGTCTTTTTCTCTTACGCTAAGCCTGTTCGATAAGTAAGAACTAAAGCCACAAAAGTAGCAACGGAAGCGTTCGTGTGTAAGCAGCTTCTTTGTGTTGCCTGAAACAAACTTATTCTCTCTTATTCGACTTTACTTATGGTCTCCTCTAAGAAAGCAACAGATTGGATGGCGCTCGACCAATCAATCAAATAACTGTTCGAAGCAGCAGGTTTACGGCTTGCGAATTACAGGCTGCTCTTGCTTTCTGTTCCCCTGCTTCCACTCTGGTGCAGCGCTAAGTCATCATCACAACTAAACAACTTCACTTCCACCATCTGAGGGGGTAGAGAGTCTTCAGCTTTGTCAAACATAAGCACTATCAACATCGCAATGATATCAGAAGAAATGACAACATCACGTTTTTCCTTGTTAATTCTGTCATATCAATCATTCTTACATTTGCACTAAGTATATGCACACAGAAACACACACACATACACACACACAGAGACACACACACACACACACATACACGTACGCACACACATACATATACTCATACACACATATATACATACATACATACATACATACATATATATATATATATATATATATATATATATATATATATATATATATATATATATATATATATATATATATATATTTATATACATATATATTCTTCAAAACTGTACCATTTTCAATTATGAGACACTTCAGGGGGCTTGACATTTGAAAGAGATTTTGCCGAAATATTATAATTGAATTTCAGAAGACCACCAAGTTTTAAGAGAAACATTCAACTAAACCTAACACAATACGGTGAAATATATTCCTAGAAAGCTATACAGCACGTTTTCAGCAGAATTTCCCTTCCTGCGTTCGAGATCGACTTTGCTTTCATCATTCCGGGTCGATTAAAAATACCTCTACCGTACAGAGGCGCATATAATCGACCTTTTTCTCTTACTCAAATGTAAGAAATTATCTTGAGTAAAGAGACTCTTTTATCGATTTTACCAGCAAATAGACAAATATAATAGATTTTATTCTATTGTTCTCATCTCAACAAACAAGTTACAAGGCGTTAGCAATATTTAACCAGTGAAGATACCAATATGTAGTTGTGTTATTTGCTAGAAAAAACAAACAATCAAATTTGGCAATACTTCACATTCTGTATATTTCTAAAATTCTAGTCCTAGTTGCACAGGCTTCAGAAAGACGTCGTTTATGACAGACAGAACGCCATACACGATCAATAGCTAATAACAGTTACAAGTATATATGCGTGCGTGTGCATAGTTTTTGGCTGGTGTGGCCACTTTGGGTAATTTTGTTGAAATTTTGGAAGGACATTTCAGCATCGGACTAAATGTGGAACAAAACGCCCATTTGCTAACTCGATACGTTGCATTTAGTCCAAACCCTTCATTCACTATTTTAGTTACCGGAAACGCATACACAAATAGAATTTTCCATATCGCTTGGATATAGCTAACTTACGTCCTTATGAACACAGCTTTCTCTACTCTCCACCACCCACACCTACCTTCTCTGAACACCAACTTCCTGTAAAATTAGTAACTGAATTTTTAATCAATAGATTATTTTGGTATATTGACTAGCCCTGAAATGTGTTACGTAAGTGGGCCAGAAGAGTAATTCACTCCGACGAAGTAAATAGTTCTCTCCATATAATATTCAACATGACAGGAAAGAAACACCTTCGACAAAAGTGTCTACTTTTGTCGTTTGATGTTCCTATAACGGAGACAACTAATAAATGGTGTGTAAGCGTAGGATGAAAGCTAGAATAGCAATCAGACTAATCTCACAATAGAAAGCTATTTATCTAGACACACACACACACACACACACACACACACTCACACACACACACACACACACACACACTCACACGCACACACACACACACACACACACGTATACACACACACACACACACTCACACACACACGTATACACACACTCACACGCACACACACACACACACACACGTATACACACACACATGTATACACAGCAATATATATTACATACTAATACCTGTTAGTCCTTCCAAATTACTACTACTTCAACACCACCTCCTTGAGCTCATCTTGTTTCAACTACTACTACTACTACCCTTTTCACAAGCTCCAGGGATAGTCAATATTAGGTACAGCCACGTCATATTACGGCGAACAGAATCATTAGCACTAATGAGTGTCTAGATCCACCTCCCTTCCTCCATATCCCTCTTTCCTTTCTTTCATCCCCTTCTCTGCATCTCTTATTCCCTCTGTTCCCCTCTCTTCTTCACTCCATCCCCCTCTACCTCGTCTCTCCTTCCCTTCATTCCTCTCTCTCTTTCCTTCTCCCTTCTCTCAAATTTACACATTTTGTCCTTATTTCTTACTTTCTATTTCCACTCACTAATCTCTCTCACCCTCGCTCCCTTCCTCTCTTCTATCCCTTCTGCTCTCTTTCTCTCCCCTTCACTCAATGGTTTATAAATGACCAATGTTGTGACGTCATTGCCACTCGTTAATATCATCCTGTGGGATAACCTTCGACATTTTGTTGCCGTCTGAGACTCTCACACCTAAATATTGCATCACTTTCACTTGACCTTTGATATTAACCATTAAAATATCGAACATTTCTTGAGGGAAACGGCAAACGTGGTGCAATTGACGTTTTACACACGTGACTGTGTAATTGTTTGTTGGATTAATGGAGGCGGTATGAGGGTGGAAGTTAATACAATTGAAAATACACTCAATTGAGGAATTAAACGAGATACTAAGATGTTATTCGTCCTCTGGCTTTTCGTTGTTGCTACTTGAAAAACAATGGTTTCTATTTCATTAATGCTTGTAGTAACATTAATAAGGCGATGAATTAACAGAATCGTTAGAACATCGGATAAATTCGCTGAGCAATTTGTTCCGGGTCATTGTATTCGGGGTTCCAGTTTACCAAACCGTACGGAAATGCATCTTCCTTTCTAATCTGCCTGTCTATCAGAATTGGTCATAGCCGATAATATGAAGTTTTGTATAAAATATATAAGCTAATATTAATATTAATAATAATAATAATAATAATAATAACAAGCGCACTCAGAGAGCAAAAACCTCCGCCAAGGCAACACCAACGATTAGCTGGAGACGATTTATAAAATGAGAATATCTGAAATAAACTCCATTGCTTTCACAAACGAGAATACTAAAAATGAACCTGACCACTATCAAAAATTAGGTAAAAAAAAAAAAAAAAGGAAAAATAATCCAGAATCCTAGTCCGGTACCGGATCGATCCGAAAATCTAATCAGTTCGTGTCAGTCACGAGGCCAAACATCCTTGAAAGTTTCATCCGAATTGTTACAGCGGTTCTTGAGATATCTTGTCCACTGACAAACAAAGAAACAAACAAACACGACTGAAAACAATAGCTCCGCCTTAGCGAAGGCGGAGGTAATAATAATGACGCCGACGACGATGATGATGATGATGATGATGATGATGATGATGATGATGATGATGATGATAATGATGATGACGATGATGATGATGAGGACGACGACGACGATGATGATGATGGCATCTCTCGTCGAAGACGACGTATGAGCGTTCCGCTTTTTGCCGAACGACCTGCTACATAAAGGATTTGCTTATAGCGACCAATTGTATGTGCTGCACATTAGCTCACCACACTCTCTCCCTCAAATCGACGTTACCTCAACAGGGTCGCGGTGTACCACGCCTCACGTGTCGAAATGATCGCAGAGTAACGTGAAATGTAGTGTTTTGCTCAAGAACGCAACGCACCTCCCGGTCGAGGAATTGAAACCGCGATTTGGCGGAGAATCTTCGTGAGTATTGCCTCTCGAAGATTCAAGACTCCAAGCCTAATTAAGAATCGGGAAACTCGATGACGTGGCCACAACACAAAATTATGACACTCCAAGAACTGAGGGCTGCCTGAAACCTTATCAACGGGTTTTGCGGTTCATTTGTTGTGCGTAGCTTCTATCAAAATAAACTAAATTGCGACAAAAACCTTTCCCACTCACCCTCACACTCTGATTCTCACTCGTTCTCATTATGTGTGTGTGTGTGTGTGTGTGTGTGTGAGTGTGACTGTCTCTGTGCATGTGAGTGTGTGTGAATTTGACCTTCACCCATCGCTTTACCACCGATTTGGTGCGTTTACGTCCCCGTGAATTAGGAGTTCGGTAAAAGACACCGATAGAATATGTACCAGACTTTGAACGATAAGCCCTGGGGTCGATTTGTTCGATTAAAACCTCTCAAGGCGGTGCCCCAGCATGGCCGCAGTAAAATGACTGAAATAGCTGAAAGATAGAAATTAAAGATATCTATTTTCTTCTTCTTCTTCTTCTTCTTCTTCTTCTTCTTCTTCTTCTTCTTCTTCTTCTTCTTCTTCTTCTTCTTCTTTCTTTATGCGCTTTCCCTTTTTTAATATGATTATCATCATCATCATCATCATCGTCGTCATCATCATCGTCGTCATCAGTGCTGGTGGTGGTGGTGGTGGCGATGCCGGTGGCAGTTGAACCATGCACAGTGGATTTGATTAATCTTTGACCCGATGATAACATTTTTCCCCTGTCGTATACTTCAAAGGTCAACAGAATAAATCATCAATCAAGCACTAGGGTCATATCTGGAACGCCTTTGATTACTGACTACAGGTCTTCTCAATCAGAATTAGCCTTGGGCTAATCAGCTGTCATTACCGTATTGAAACAGTTCAACCAAAAAATGAACTTGCGTCACCCACTCAAGCTTGTCAGAAGTTTTCTCTCGATCAATAATTCTTACCTTCAAATCTTTGAGATGGAAACGTTGACAATAGAATTGCTTTCAAGAATTTTTCAACAAAGTCTCAAAACAACGTTCGATAGGAATTATTTCGGAAACTTGATTTGAATTTATCGGATTTCTGAAAATTTCTACTCTCTCGCTATTCATCCTCTTCTTTCTTTCTTTCTTTCTTTCTTTCTTTCTTTCTTTCTTTCTTTCTTTCTTTCTTTCATTCTCTCTCTCTCTCTCTCTCTCTCTCTCTCTCTCTCTCCTCTCTCTCTCTCTCTCTCTCTCTCTCTCTCTCTCTCTCTCTCTCTCTCTCTCTCTCTAATTCGTACACTTTCGCATAAACATTGGTTTTTGCCAATCTTTGAATCTGTTTTATTTTGGAATTTTATTGTTTCTTGGAAATGGCAATTCTTTTCCTGACGGATTCAGAACTTGTTTCCTTCTAGAAGATTCCGACTTAAGAAATATACAACTTCTTCCATTTGATTAGTTTACTTCGTTATTCAGTATCAAAACACGTGACTCACTCTGGCATCAGTGGACTTCCGGTTGTAATATGGCAACTGTGGTAAAATGGTGAAAAACTTTTAAAAGAGAAAATAATCGAAGCATACAATGATTTGTTTTTTAACTGTTGTTGTTGTTGTTGTTGTTCTTGTCTGTTGTCTGTTGTTTCGGTGTCTGTTCCTGTTGTCCTCTGCCGTTGCTTTTTGTTGCCTGTTGTTGTTGCTGTTGTTGTTGCTCTAGCTACTGCTGCTGCCGTCTGGTGCTGTTTCTTCTCTGCTGCAGTAGTAAGACGAGACTGAATGTTCTTTACTGTTTTCCAATATCTCATTTCTAAACCGTAAATAAAATATTTATGAAAGTATTAAGGAAATGGAAGAGACTTCGCTTATCATTAAAACTTCTCGTTATTTTTAATGGATCGTTCGGTCGTCATTGAAGACTGCATCCCCAACATGTCTGCTGTCAGCCAAAGCAACAGAGACTAAACATCTGCCTGAATTAAGGAGCAAATGAAGTAAAGACACAGAAGGCTGAAATAAATGTTTAAGGCAGCCACGTAAGAAATTGAATCGCCAGATTACCATAGTAACGGGCAGCTAAATGGTGACTCTACTTGTTAGAAATAACAGTGGAATATTCTACATATCGTATAATACAATCTCTAAAATGGCAGGACAAGTATCAGGGCAGGTTTGAGTTTAGTAGCAACAACAATAGAAACAAGTGCAAAAAAATATTAATTTAATGCTAACTTTACATGAACGATGACCAGCCATGTATGATAGTGAGTAAAATTGAAATCCAAAGAAACAGGTGATGGTCTTTGTGGAGAGCAAGGAGAACATAGAAGGGATGGAACATTTCAGATGTGTGAAAAGAATCTAATGCCTCAAAGCATGTTTGCTTCGTTTGTGAGTGAAGAGATACATATGGTTGGCTGTGTGGTAAAAAGCTTGCTTCCCAACCACATGGTTCCGGTTTCAGTCGCACTGTGTGGCACCTTGGGCATGTGCCTCCAACTATAGCATCGGGCCGACCAAAACCTTGTGAGTGGATTTGGTAGACGGAATCTGAAAGAAACCTGTCGTTTATATATATGTGTGTGTGTTTGTTCCCCCACCATCGCATGACAACCGATTTTGTTGCGTTTGCGTCCCTGCAACTTAGCGGTTCAGCATAAGAAACCGATACAATAAGGACTAGGCTTACGAAGAATAAGCCCCTAGTTTGATTTGTTCGACTAAAAGCCGTGCTCCAGCATGGCCACAGTCAAATGACTAAAATAAGTAAAGGGATAAAGGAATATATATATATTCTATTCTTTTATTCTGTTATATGTTTCAGCCTTGAAGCTGCGACCATGCTGGGGCACCGCCGCATGTGTTCATGTAAATATGCATAGATATGTACACACACATAGATACGCACACGCACACACACACACACACACACACACACACATACACACACCCTTATATATGTATGTATGTATGTATATATATGAGTATATATAAATATACATAGATACATAAATACATACATTCATGTATATATACACACTAACATTCACATAGACAGATAGGCACACACATGCATTGAGTTAAAGAAGAAAAAGAAAGAGATCGATATAGATATAAATTCAAGAAAAATTACTTGGGATAACTGCGATGCAAAAATAGAAACCACATGGCTTACAATTCATATACCGCAACCATTAAATAGGCGGGAAAGGATAATAATATAGTTTAAGATGGACAAAAATAGATAAACGATCGCTTTGGGTGGATTATCTTTCATCATAGGTCTGTGAGTTAAAGGGTGAATACAGCAACAACAACTTATTTATGTCTGATCACTAGAGCAACCCATCGGTGGCTTATTGACTATTTTAGTATCAATCCCACTTTTTGCCAATCTTTTTCATTTTCATCTAGTCACTTGCCATTTTTATTCATATATCGTCTCTTAATCTCTGCTTCGAATCCATCCTCTACAAATGAAGAATGGTTTTAGCTATAATAGCCATCCTTTAATGGTGAAATATCCACCAACGCTCTTCTCCGGTTTGCAATACTTATCATGTATATTACAGAAACAATCTGCTCGGAATATTGTTTTCTCTAATCCATCAACAATGTGTAGGCGTGTAGCTATCCTCCACATTATAATGGACTTTGGGAAACACACTTCGATGTGACTACTGAAAAGTTATGCATGGCTAGTTTTGCCAGAAACCGAATAAATATTATGAATTTCTTATGTTGTACACACACAAACATAGAAATAGAAATATATGTACGAACACAAGTTTGTATGTATACATGCATGTATTCATGAATGTATATACACTCTCTCACATATGTGTGTGTGTATTCATGCATTCATGTGTGTTTGCCATTGTATTATATTCTGCTTGGCTGTACAAAAGTTTGTAGTTTTCTTTGTTATTGCTGTAATGACTTTAACGCTTTTTCTGTTTTTCTTTTTTTGTTTTACTATGGCAAAAAAACAAAAAATGCTCGTTTTATTTTATTATCACCAATCTCCTTGTTACTGCTCTATTTATTATTTAACATAATTGTCATTTTTTTCTTTTGTTGTTTTTTGTTATTGTCATTATTATTATCATGATGACGATGATGATGATGATGACGATGATGATCATTATTATTATTATTATTATTATTATTATTATTATTATTATTATTATTATTATTATTATTATTATTATTATTATTATTTATTGTCTTTGCATAGCTTCTAAAACTGGAGATGTACTACGGTACCAACTGTTCACTACCAGCTGCTTATTTTTCGAGCACCATCCGGTGAATTCGAGCGGTTCCAAGCAGTGTTGTTTTCTTTAAGTACTCAAAACTTATTGCAACCCCTATTTGTTCCATGTACTTCTCAAGAAATTTACTCACTGTTCCCAGGACTCCCACAATTATCGGTACTACTACCAGCTTTTTCATTGACCACAACTGCTTAAACTCACAAGCTAACCTGTCATATCTATTGAATTTTATTTCTTCCTTATCGCATACCTTGTTGTCAGCTGGGCATCCTATATCTATGATCCAGCATCATTTTCTCTCTTTCTCAACACTATGTCTGACTTCCTATTCTCTAGGTTGTTCCAAAACATTGTTGTAAAGTTTTGTTAGCAGTTCATGACTGCCTGGGAAGGCATTCAACCAAAAGTTAGGAATTTTATCCTTTCTTGGAGACTTCCATTTGCTTGACTTCCTGAGAGCAGATCTTACATCCTCTACCTTGATACTCTCCCACTTTTGCTCATCTAAGGAATTTAAGTCTGTAGATATTCTATCAATCCAAGGGGCCTTTTCATTGTGTTTTTCTCCTGCCCATATTTTATTCCAAAATTCCTGCACTTCTTTTGATGGGACAGACTTTACTGTAACTGGTATTTTCTCTATCTTCCTGTGAACATTTTTGGCTTATTTTTCAGCATGTTGTTGTCCTTGAAGTATCTAACGCGCTTTTCATACCTTACTATGCGGGCAGCTTTAGCACATACCTGTTGTTTAATAGTTTCTATGTTGGTATTGTTGTCAAGTATGGTTATCATATTATATTTTTTCTTTAATTTTCGGATCTTTGTAGTTTTGATAGTCGTGTCACACTTAAGTCTTTTTAAAACATTCTATGTCAAATCTACGTCGCTGAATTTGGTGTTGAATACGCTGTTGCCAAGTAGGCTTTTTGTGGGAATGTTGTCGTTTTCTAATCTTTACACCACATAGAATCGTTGAGATTTTCGCGGATGCATAATACAGTCGGTTGAGATCTGTAATATCAACATCATTAGCTGCAATGCTATCCCTAAGTGCAGGGCGGATTTTACCAATTAGTTTTAGGTTTTGGTTAGAGTTGTGAAATTTTGGGAGTGTGTCAAGCTCATTCATATTGGTTTCTTTAATTTTCATCCGTTCAATCATGATTTAATTTTTTAGATCATCTAGTTTAGTTGGCTCAGTTTCTGTGTGACTTTCTTCATCTATTGATTTTAATCTGTCTTGGTATTTATGATTTATTCAGCGAATATTTCACCTTGCCTATCAGTTACATTGATTCTTTCTACCATTAATTATCTCCGCAGTAGTATCTTCTTTAGCTACAACTTCGTTCCCTTTATCACTTAGTAATTGTTTAATTTGGTGAGTCTCTAATTTAGTTCGTAATTTCTTTTTTATAATGCTTCTTCTGACGTTTGCAAGTCTATTACTGTCTATGTGGGATCTTACTTCAAGTTACTTCTCTCTCCAGTTTAGGTAGGTTTGTTCAGTATTCGATTTATTTGTGGGGAAATACATGCCATGATAGAAGGCCTTAAGAACTTCTTTATTATCTCCCCTTGACAATTTTTCATTCTTTTTGTTTTGCTTATTTGATAACGAGCGTGGATGGCTATTTGTTGGAAAATTCCGGTTGTGGGGTACTTCCAGCTCCTGCCTTTTGGGAAGATTTGAAAACTAGCTGATTTTTCTAATCCAGTGTAGTTCCTCACTGGGGTGCGCGGTCCTTGTTGACACGAGTGACGGGAGTTCTAGTTTGCATTTTACTTTGTTATCATTGAGGCATGATGAGCTTGAACGTTGTCATTAAGGGACGGATCTGTATGTTTAGAGTTAATTTTTGTGAGAGAACACCGCCTCCGAGTTCTCTGAATGAAAACATTATTCGTAACGTAGCTTCTTAAGGTTAACAGATCTGTATACGTCTGTATTTTTTGTGTTGACAGATTTATCTCCGGGCATAATTTCTGTCACGTTTTTAAACTTCTGACTTGTTCACTCTGTCTGTGTTAGTTCGAAAAATGAAAATTTTAAAATTGTTTTATTTATTTATTTATTTATTTATTTTGCTTCGTTTGTGACACGTGCTTTCATATGCGTGTATATGCGTCCTGTAAATTTCAGGTAGTTGTGTAAACATTGAGGTATATGTGTAGTTCTATGGCCATCAAAATGGATATATGAGGGTGTAGACATTTGAGTGTATGCGTAATTAATCGATTTACGTATTTACTGTTTTGTTTCACTTGTATTTTATAATTTGTAAACTTTCTGATGTTCATATGGCATGTGTCTTTCGCACATGTTTCGCACATGCATGTATGGTCGTAAAATTTCATTTTTGCGATTATTTTCGCTAAAAGGCCCCTTCCTTCAAGTCTGCTACAGGTTCCTTTATCCCATTCCCCCGATAATAATAGATTAGACGTGTTTTTGTATGGGGAACCCGGTGTTGCACATCCATGTTGTTATCCAGCGTGGAGCTCCGTTCTATTTTTGTATGGAAAGCCCAGTGTAGCACTATTATTGTTGTTATTATTCACTAGACTTAATTTTATCACGTGCTTTCGCTGTACTACTGAGCGCAGCTCTGTGTGTCTTGGGTATGTGCTGTGGTTTGTTGTGGTGTTCTTATTTTCACTGTATTGAGAGTGTTTACATAGGATGTGTGCGGTGCCTAGCAGTGCTATTTTCTGTCTGTTATATATACTTGCAAGTCTTGGTGTTTTTGTTATGTATTTGTCTGAATGTTTTCTTATCGTACCTAATGGGCCTACTGTGACAAAAAATTGTTTCTGTTTTTAGATTCCACATTCGAGGTTTCTCTATTTCCTGATCTTTGTATTTTGAAAACTTCTCCATTTCTTTTAGAGAAACATTGTCATCTATTGGCATTGATACATCGATTACAAGGCATTTTTTTCTTGGTGATCTCTGAGAACTATATCCAGCGCATTGGCCTTAATTTCTTTATCTGTTTGTATTGGAATATCCCAGAGTATGGTTGTTTTCTCATTTTCTGTGACAATTTATCGCGTGCTCCTATACCATCTTTTTTCTGTTGTTATTCCATAGTGTTGGCATAGCTTCCAGTGTATACAGGTCCCAACTCTGTCGTGTCTGTGAATATATTCCTTCTTAGCCAGGACTGGGCGGCCAGAGACAATACGATTTACTATTTATTCTCCATCACCTCATATTCTGCAGTTACTTGTATTTCTTTTCATTGTATTTTTAGTGTTTTCTGGTAAGAAGGCTTTGGTTTTGTGCTGCAATTAAAATTCCTTCAGTGTATGATTTGAGACCTGAGCTTCTCAGCCATTGTTGGGATTTTTCCTTTGTCTATTTCTTTTTTGTTTAGCTTATATCAATATTTGCCATGAACGGGCTTTCCTTACCATCGTTTTATCATCATCCGTTCCAGTTTTAGTTTCGATTTCAGTTGTTTTACAGCTTTTGTTGTTTCTTCTTTTTCTTCAAAGTTGTTGGGGACAATGACTTCCTTTTTCTATTTGTCAGCTTCCTTAAAGAACGAAAACAGTTGTATTGTTCGTGTTTTGTGGTTATTTGTATTAGTTTTCCTTGCTTCTGGAGTAGGTGTTTCTGTTGTCCTGTGGTGGTTATTTTGTAATAGTTTTCTAACTGTATAAGGCCTCTACCACCTTCGATATGTTGTGTATATAGCCTTTCTATGTCAGATTTGGGTGGTGCATCCTAAATCATGTCATTATGTTTCTTGTTTTCCTGTCTATTTTATTTTTGTCGGCCTTTGTGGCTAATAAAGAAAGGATTATTATTGAGTGAGAGAGCAGTGCATGTCATCAAATTGACACTGGGGGTAAAATATACGAAGTTCATGACTACCCGTCTGATAAAGGTACATCAGGTACATGCATCTCAATCATATGTGCGTGAAAGAGTGATCTCATATCAAGATAAACAGTACATGACTTTGCAGGTGGGGCCCAGTTAGAATTTTCTTCGGGTCGAGTAGCCTATCCTGCCCAAAAGGTCCCTGAGTAAAGGT